>NW_027472891.1:0-186301 GCF_030347505.1 Rhynchophorus ferrugineus
TTTTACAATTTGGTCCCAAGTTAGAAGCAGAGACTAAGGTGTAAATTATCGATAGTCCATATCTCGGAAACTATAAGAGATAATGCAATTTGGCAACCGGCAATGTAATTAGCATGCCGAATATTACTTGGAATGTGAATTGGAACGAAATCGCCAATAGATAAGACCATTTTACAATTTGGGCCCAAGTTAGAAGCAGAGCCTAAGGTGTAAATTATTGATAGTCCATATCTCGGAAACCATGAGAGATAATGCAATTTGGCAATCGGCAATGTAATTAGCATGCCGAATATTACTTGGAGCATGAATTGGAACGAAATCGCCAATAGATAAGACCATTTTACAATTTGGGCCCAAGTTAGAAGCAGAGCCTAAGGTGTAAATTGTCGATAGTCCATATCTCGGAAACTATAAGAGATAATGCAATTTGGCAACCGGCAATGTAATTAGCATGCCGAATATTACTTGGAATGTGAATTGGAACGAAATCGCCAATAGATAAGACCATTTTACAATTTGGGCCCAAGTTAGAAGCAGAGCCTAAGGTGTAAATTATTGATAGTCCATATCTTGGAAACTATAAGAGATAATGCAATTTCGCAACCGGCAATGTAATTAGCATGCCGAATATTACTTGGAGTATGAATTGGAACGAAATCGCCAATAGATAAGACCATTTTACAATTTGGGCCCAAGTTAGAAGCAGAGCCTAAGGTGTAAATTATTGATAGTCCATATCTCGGAAACTATAAGAGATAATGCAATTTCGCAACCGGCAATGTAATTAGCATGCCGAATATTACTTGGAGTATGAATTGGAACGAAATCGCCAATAGATAAGACCATTTTACAATTTGGGCCCAAGTTAGAAGCAGAGCCTAAGGTGTAAATTATCGATAGTCCATATCTCGGAAACTATAAGAGATAATGCAATTTGGCAACCGGCAATGTAATTAGCATGCCGAATATTACTTGGAATGTGAATTGGAACGAAATCGCCAATAGATAAGACCATTTTACAATTTGGGCCCAAGTTAGAAGCAGAGTCTATGGTGTAAATTATCGATAGTCCATATCTCGGAAACTATAAGAGATAATGCAATTTGGCAACCGGCAATGTAATTAGCATGCCGAATATTACTTGGAATGTGAATTGGAACGAAATTGCCAATAGATAAGACCATTTTACAATTTGGGCCCAAGTTAGAAGCAGAGCCTAAGGTGTAAATTATCGATAGTCCATATCTCTGAAACTATAAGAGATAATGCAATTTCGCAACCGGCAATGTAATTAGCATGCCGAATATTACTTGGAATGTGAATTGGGACGAAATCGCCAATAGATAAGGCCATTTTACAATTTGGGCCCAAGTTAGAAGCAGAGCCTAAGGTGTAAATTATCGATAGTCCATATCTCGGAAACTATAAGAGATAATGCAATTTGGCAACCGGCAATGTAATTAGCATGCCGAATATTACTTGGAATGTGAATTGGAACGAAATCGCCAATAGATAAGACCATTTTACAATTTGGGCCCATGTTAGAAGCAGAGCCTAAGGTGTAAATTATTGATAGTCCATATCTCGGAAACTATAAGAGATAATGCAATTTCGCAACCGGCATTGTAATTAGCATGCCGAATATTACTTGGAGTATGAATTGGAACGAAATCGCCAATAGATAAGACCATTTTACAATTTGGGCCCAAGTTAGAAGCAGAGCCTAAGGTGTAAATTATCGATAGTCCATATCTCGGAAACTATAAGAGATAATGCAATTTGGCAACCGGCAATGTAATTAGCATGCCTAATATTACTTGGAATGTGAATTGGAACGAAATCGCCAAAAGATAAGACCATTTTAAAATTTGGGCCCAAGTTAGAAGCAGAGCCTAAGGTGTAAATTATCGATAGTCCATATCTCGGAAACTATAAGAGATAATGCAATTTGGCAACCGGCAATGTAATTAGCATGCCGAATATTACTTGGAGTATGAATTGGAACGAAATCGCCAATAGATAAGACCATTTTACAATTTGGGCCCAAGTTAGAAGCAGAGCCTAAGGTGTAAATTATTGATAGTCCATATCTCGGAAACTATAAGAGATAATGCAATTTCGCAACCGGCAATGTAATTAGCATGCCGAATATTACTTGGAGTATGAATTGGAACGAAATCGCCAATAGATAAGACCATTTTACAATTTGGGCCCAAGTTAGAAGCAGAGCCTAAGGTGTAAATTATCGATAGTCCATATCTCGGAAACTATAAGAGATAATGCAATTTGGCAACCGGCAATGTAATTAGCATGCCGAATATTACTTGGAATGTGAATTGGAACGAAATCGCCAATAGATAAGACCATTTTACAATTTGGGCCCAAGTTAGAAGCAGAGCCTAAGGTGTAAATTATTGATAGTCCATATCTCGGAAACTATAAGAGATAATGCAATTTCGCAACCGGCAATGTAATTAGCATGCCGAATATCACTTGGAATGTGAATTGGGACGAAATCGCCAATAGATAAGACCATTTTACAATTTGGGCCCAAGTTAGAAGCAGAGCCTAAGGTGTAAATTATCGATAGTATATATCTCGGAAACTATAAGAGATAATGCAATTTGGCAACCGGCAATGTAATTAGCATGCCGAATATTACTTGGAATGTGAATTGGAACGAAATCGCCAATAGATAAGACCATTTTACAATTTGGGCCCAAGTTAGAAGCAGAGCCTATGGTGTAAATTATCGATAGTCCATATCTCGGAAACTATAAGAGATAATGCAACTTGGCAACCGGCAATGTAATTAGCATGCCGAATATTACTTGGAATGTGAATTGGAACGAAATCGCCAATAGATAAGGCCATTTTACAATTTGGGCCCAAGTTAGAAGCAGAGCCTAAGGTGTAAATTATCGATAGTCCATATCTCGGAAACTATAAGAGATAATGCAATTTGGCAACCGGCAATGTAATTAGCATGCCGAATATTACTTGGAATGTGAATTGGAACGAAATCGCCAATAGATAAGACCATTTTACAATTTGGGCCCAAGTTAGAAGCAGAGCCTAAGGTGTAAATTATCGATAGTCCATATCTCGGAAACTATAAGAGATAATGCAATTTGGCAACCGGCAATGTAATTAGCATGCCGAATATTACTTGGAATGTGAATTGGAACGAAATCGCCAATAGATAAGACCATTTTACAAATTGGGCCCAAGTTAGAAGCAGAGCCTAAAGTGTAAATTATTGATAGTCCATATCTCGGAAACTATAAGAGATAATGCAATTTCGCAACCGGCAATGTAATTAGCATGCCGAATATCACTTGGAATGTGAATTGGGACGAAATCGCCAATAGATAAGACCATTTTACAATTTGGGCCCAAGTTAGAAGCAGAGCCTAAGGTGTAAATTATCGATAGTCCATATCTCGGAAACTATAAGAGATAATGCAATTTGGCAACCGGCAATGTAATTAGCATGCCGAATATTACTTGGAATGTGAATTGGAACGAAATCGCCAATAGATAAGACCATTTTACAATTTGGGCCCAAGTTAGAAGCAGAGCCTAAGGTGTAAATTATCGATAGTCCATATCTCGGAAACTATAAGAGATAATGCAATTTGGCAACCGGTAATGTAATTAGCATGCCGAATATTACTTGGAATGTGAATTGGAACGAAATCGCCAATAGATAAGACCATTTTACAATTTGGGCCCAAGTTAGAAGCAGAGCCTAAGGTGTAAATTATCGATAGTCCATATCTCGGAAACTATAAGAGATAATGCAATTTCGCAACCGGCAATGTAATTAGCATGCCGAATATTACTTGGAATGTGAATTGGAACGAAATCGCCAATAGATAAGACCATTTTACAATTTGGGCCCAAGTTAGAAGCAGAGCCTAAGGTGTAAATTATCGATAGTCCATATCTCGGAAACTATAAGAGATAATGCAATTTGGCAACCGGCAATGTAATTAGCATGCCGAATATTACTTGGAATGTGAATTGGAACGAAATCGCCAATAGATAAGACCATTTTACAATTTGGGCCCAAGTTAGAAGCAGAGCCTAAGGTGTAAATTATCGATAGTCCATATCTCGGAAACTATAAGAGATAATGCAATTTGGCAACCGGCAATGTAATTAGCATGCCGAATATTACTTGGAATGTGAATTGGAACGAAATCGCCAATAGATAAGACCATTTTACAATTTGGGCCCAAGTTAGAAGCAGAGCCTAAGGTGTAAATTATCGATAGTCCATATCTCGGAAACTATAAGAGATAATGCAATTTGGCAACCGGCAATGTAATTAGCATGCCGAATATTACTTGGAATGTGAATTGCAACGAAATCGCCAATAGATAAGACCATTTTACAATTTGGGCCCAAGTTAGAAGCAGAGCCTAAGGTGTAAATTATCGATAGTCCATATCTCGGAAACTATAAGAGATAATGCAATTTGGCAACCGGCAATGTAATTAGCATGCCGAATATTACTTGGAATGTGAATTGGAACGAAATCGCCAATAGATATGACCATTTTACAATTTGGGCCCAAGTTAGAAGCAGAGCCTAAGGTGTAAATTATCGATAGTCCATATCTCGGAAACTATAAGAGATAATGCAATTTGGCAACCGGCAATGTAATTAGCATGCCGAATATTACTTGGAGTGTGAATTGGAACGAAATCGCCAATAGATAAGACCATTTTACAATTTGGGCCCAAGTTAGAAGCAGAGCCTAAGGTGTAAATTATCGATAGTCCATATCTCGGAAACTATAAGAGATAATGCAATTTGGCAACCGGCAATGTAATTAGCATGCCGAATATTACTTGGAATGTGAATTGCAACGAAATCGCCAATAGATAAGACCATTTTACAATTTGGGCCCAAGTTAGAAGCAGAGCCTAAGGTGTAAATTATCGATAGTCCATATCTCGGAAACTATAAGAGATAATGCAATTTCGCAACCGGCAATGTAATTAGCATGCCGAATATTACTTGGAGTGTGAATTGGAACGAAATCGCCAATAGATAAGACCATTTTACAATTTGGGCCCAAGTTAGAAGCAGAGCCTAAGGTGTAAATTATCGATAGTCCATATCTCGGAAACTATAAGAGATAATGCAATTTGGCAACCGGCAATGTAATTAGCATGCCGAATATTACTTGGAATGTGAATTGCAACGAAATCGCCAATAGATAAGACCATTTTACAATTTGGGCCCAAGTTAGAAGCAGAGCCTAAGGTGTAAATTATCGATAGTCTATATCTCGGAAACTATAAGAGATAATGCAATTTGGCAACCGGTAATGTAATTAGCATGCCGAATATTACTTGGAATGTGAATTGGAACGAAATCGCCAATAGATAAGACCATTTTACAATTTGGGCCCAAGTTAGAAGCAGAGCCTAAGGTGTAAATTATTGATAGTCCATATCTCGGAAACTATAAGAGATAATGCAATTTCGCAACCGGCAATGTAATTAGCATGCCGAATATTACTTGGAATGTGAATTGGAACGAAATCGCCAATAGATAAGACCATTTTACAATTTGGGCCCAAGTTAGAAGCAGAGCCTAAGGTGTAAATTATCGATAGTCCATATCTCGGAAACTATAAGAGATAATGCAATTTGGCAACCGGCAATGTAATTAGCATGCCGAATATTACTTGGAATGTGAATTGCAACGAAATCGCCAATAGATAAGACCATTTTACAATTTGGGCCCAAGTTAGAAGCAGAGCCTAAGGTGTAAATTATCGATAGTCCATATCTCGGAAACTATAAGAGATAATGCAATTTGGCAACCGGCAATGTAATTAGCATGCCGAATATTACTTGGAATGTGAATTGGAACGAAATCGCCAATAGATAAGACCATTTTACAATTTGGGCCCAAGTTAGAAGCAGAGCCTAAGGTGTAAATTATTGATAGTCCATATCTCGGAAACTATAAGAGATAATGCAATTTGGCAACCGGCAATGTAATTAGCATGCCGAATATTACTTGGAATGTGAATTGGAACGAAATCGCCAATAGATAAGACCATTTTACAATTTGGGCCCAAGTTAGAAGCAGAGCCTAAGGTGTAAATTATCGATAGTCCATATCTCGGAAACTATAAGAGATAATGCAATTTGGCAACCGGCAATGTAATTAGCATGCCGAATATTACTTGGAATGTGAATTGGAACGAAATCGCCAATAGATAAGACCATTTTACAATTTGGGCCCAAGTTAGAAGCAGAGCCTAAGGTGTAAATTATCGATAGTCCATATCTCGGAAACTATAAGAGATAATGCAATTTGGCAACCGGCAATGTAATTAGCATGCCGAATATTACTTGGAATGTGAATTGGAACGAAATCGCCAATAGATAAGACCATTTTACAATTTGGGCCCAAGTTAGAAGCAGAGCCTATGGTGTAAATTATCGATAGTCCATATCTCGGAAACTATAAGAGATAATGCAATTTGGCAACCGGCAATGTAATTAGCATGCCGAATATTACTTGGAATGTGAATTGCAACGAAATCGCCAATAGATAAGACCATTTTACAATTTGGGCCCAAGTTAGAAGCAGAGCCTAAGGTGTAAATTATCGATAGTCCATATCTCGGAAACTATAAGAGATAATGCAATTTGGCAACCGGCAATGTAATTAGCATGCCGAATATTACTTGGAATGTGAATTGGAACGAAATCGCCAATAGATATGACCATTTTACAATTTGGGCCCAAGTTAGAAGCAGAGCCTAAGGTGTAAATTATTGATAGTCCATATCTCGGAAACTATAAGAGATAATGCAATTTCGCAACCGGCAATGTAATTAGCATGCCGAATATCACTTGGAATGTGAATTGGGACGAAATCGCCAATAGATAAGACCATTTTACAATTTGGGCCCAAGTTAGAAGCAGAGCCTAAGGTGTAAATTATCGATAGTCTATATCTCGGAAACTATAAGAGATAATGCAATTTGGCAACCGGCAATGTAATTAGCATGCCGAATATTACTTGGAATGTGAATTGGAACGAAATCGCCAATAGATAAGACCATTTTACAATTTGGGCCCAAGTTAGAAGCAGAGCCTATGGTGTAAATTATCGATAGTCCATATCTCGGAAACTATAAGAGATAATGCAATTTGGCAACCGGCAATGTAATTAGCATGCCGAATATTACTTGGAATGTGAATTGGAACGAAATCGCCAATAGATAAGGCCATTTTACAATTTGGGCCCAAGTTAGAAGCAGAGCCTAAGGTGTAAATTATCGATAGTCCATATCTCGGAAACTATAAGAGATAATGCAATTTGGCAACCGGCAATGTAATTAGCATGCCGAATATTACTTGGAATGTGAATTGGAACGAAATCGCCAATAGATAAGACCATTTTACAATTTGGGCCCAAGTTAGAAGCAGAGCCTAAGGTGTAGATTATCGATAGTCCATATCTCGGAAACTATAAGAGATAATGCAATTTGGCAACCGGCAATGTAATTAGCATGCCGAATATTACTTGGAATGTGAATTGGAACGAAATCGCCAATAGATAAGACCATTTTACAAATTGGGCCCAAGTTAGAAGCAGAGCCTAAAGTGTAAATTATTGATAGTCCATATCTCGGAAACTATAAGAGATAATGCAATTTCGCAACCGGCAATGTAATTAGCATGCCGAATATCACTTGGAATGTGAATTGGGACGAAATCGCCAATAGATAAGACCATTTTACAATTTGGGCCCAAGTTAGAAGCAGAGCCTAAGGTGTAAATTATCGATAGTCCATATCTCGGAAACTATAAGAGATAATGCAATTTGGCAACCGGCAATGTAATTAGCATGCCGAATATTACTTGGAATGTGAATTGGAACGAAATCGCCAATAGATAAGACCATTTTACAATTTGGGCCCAAGTTAGAAGCAGAGCCTAAGGTGTAAATTATCGATAGTCCATATCTCGGAAACTATAAGAGATAATGCAATTTGGCAACCGGCAATGTAATTAGCATGCCGAATATTACTTGGAATGTGAATTGGAACGAAATCGCCAATAGATAAGACCATTTTACAATTTGGGCCCAAGTTAGAAGCAGAGCCTAAGGTGTAAATTATCGATAGTCCATATCTCGGAAACTATAAGAGATAATGCAATTTCGCAACCGGCAATGTAATTAGCATGCCGAATATTACTTGGAGTGTGAATTGGAACGAAATCGCCAATAGATAAGACCATTTTACAATTTGGGCCCAAGTTAGAAGCAGAGCCTAAGGTGTAAATTATCGATAGTCCATATCTCGGAAACTATAAGAGATAATGCAATTTGGCAACCGGCAATGTAATTAGCATGCCGAATATTACTTGGAATGTGAATTGGAACGAAATCGCCAATAGATAAGACCATTTTACAATTTGGGCCCAAGTTAGAAGCAGAGCCTAAGGTGTAAATTATCGATAGTCCATATCTCGGAAACTATAAGAGATAATGCAATTTCGCAACCGGCAATGTAATTAGCATGCCGAATATTACTTGGAGTGTGAATTGGAACGAAATCGCCAATAGATAAGACCATTTTACAATTTGGGCCCAAGTTAGAAGCAGAGCCTAAGGTGTAAATTATCGATAGTCCATATCTCGGAAACTATAAGAGATAATGCAATTTGGCAACCGGCAATGTAATTAGCATGCCGAGTATTACTTAGAATGTGAATTGGAACGAAATCGCCAATAGATAAGACCATTTTACAATTTGGGCCCAAGTTAGAAGCAGAGCCTAAGGTGTAAATTATCGATAGTCCATATCTCGGAAACTATAAGAGATAATGCAATTTGGCAACCGGCAATGTAATTAGCATGCCGAATATTACTTGGAATGTGAATTGGAACGAAATCGCCAATAGATAAGACCATTTTACAATTTGGGCCCAAGTTAGAAGCAAAGCCTAAGGTGTAAATTATCGATAGTCCATATCTCGGAAACTATAAGAGATAATGCAATTTCGCAACCGGCAATGTAATTAGCATGCCGAATATTACTTGGAGTGTGAATTGGAACGAAATCGCCAATAGATAAGACCATTTTACAATTTGGGCCCAAGTTAGAAGCAGAGCCTAAGGTGTAAATTATCGATAGTCCATATCTCGGAAACTATAAGAGATAATGCAATTTGGCAACCGGCAATGTAATTAGCATGCCGAATATTACTTGGAATGTGAATTGCAACGAAATCGCCAATAGATAAGACCATTTTACAATTTGGGCCCAAGTTAGAAGCAGAGCCTAAGGTGTAAATTATCGATAGTCCATATCTCGGAAACTATAAGAGATAATGCAATTTGGCAACCGGCAATGTAATTAGCATGCCGAATATTACCTGGAATGTGAATTGGAACGAAATCGCCAATAGATAAGACCATTTTACAATTTGGGCCCAAGTTAGAAGCAGAGCCTAAGGTGTAAATTATTGATAGTCCATATCTCGGAAACTATAAGAGATAATGCAATTTCGCAACCGGCAATGTAATTAGCATGCCGAAAATCACTTGGAATGTGAATTGGGACGAAATCGCCAATAGATAAGACCATTTTACAATTTGGGCCCAAGTTAGAAGCAGAGCCTAAGGTGTAAATTATCGATAGTCCATATCTCGGAAACTATAAGAGATAATGCAATTTGGCAACCGGCAATGTAATTAGCATGCCGAATATTACTTGGAATGTGAATTGGGACGAAATCGCCAATAGATAAGACCATTTTACAATTTGGGCCCAAGTTAGAAGCAGAGCCTAAGGTGTAAATTATCGATAGTCCATATCTCGGAAACTATAAGAGATAATGCAATTTGGCAACCGGCAATGTAATTAGCATGCCGAATATTACTTGGAATGTGAATTGCAACGAAATCGCCAATAGGTAAGACCATTTTACAATTTGGGCCCAAGTTAGAAGCAGAGCCTAAGGTGTAAATTATCGATAGTCCATATCTCGGAAACTATAAGAGATAATTCAATTTGGCAACTGGCAATGTAATTAGCATGCCGAATATTACTTGGAATGTGAATTGGAACGAAATCGCCAATAGATAAGACCATTTTACATTTTGGGCCCAAGTTAGAAGCAGAGCCTAAGGTGTAAATTATCGATAGTCCATATCTCGGAAACTATAAGAGATAATGCAATTTGGCAACCGGCAATGTAACTAGCATGCCGAATATTACTTGGAATGTGAATTGGAACGAAATCGCCAATAGATAAGACCATTTTACAATTTGGGCCCAAGTTAGAAGCAGAGCGTAAGGTGTAAATTATCGATAGTCCATATCTCGGAAACTATAAGAGATAATGCAATTTGGCAACCGGCAATGTAATTAGCATGCCGAATATTCCTTGGAATGTGAATTGGAACGAAATCGCCAATAGATAAGACCATTTTACAATTTGGGCCCAAGTTAGAAGCAGAGCCTATGGTGTAAATTATCGATAGTCCATATCTCGGAAACTATAAGAGATAATGCAATTTGGCAACCGGCAATGTAATTAGCATGCCGAATATTACTTGGAATGTGAATTGGAACGAAATCGCCAATAGATAAGACCATTTTACAATTTGGGCCCAAGCTAGAAGCAGAGCCTAAGGTGTAAATTATCGATAGTCCATATCTCGGAAACTATAAGAGATAATGCAATTTGGCAACCGGCAATGTATTTAGCATGCCGAATATTACTTGGAATGTGAATTGGAACGAAATCGCCAATAGATAAGACCATTTTACAATTTGGGCCCAAGTTAGAAGCAGAGCCTAAGGTGTAAATTATCGATAGTCCATATCTCGGAAACTATAAGAGATAATGCAATTTGGCAACCGGCAATGTAATTAGCATGCCGAATATTACTTGGAATGTGAATTGGAACGAAATCGCCAATAGGTAAGACCATTTTACAATTTGGGCCCAAGTTAGAAGCAGAGAATAAGGTTTAAATTATCGATAGTCCATATCTCGGAAACTATAAGAGATAATTCAATTTGGCAACCGGCAATGTAATTAGCATGCCGAATATTACTTGGAATGTGAATTGGAACGAAATCGCCAATAGATAAGACCATTTTACAATTTGGGCCCAAGTTAGAAGCAGAGCCTAAGGTGTAAATTATCGATAGTCCATATCTCGGAAACTATAAGAGATAATGCAATTTGGCAACCGGCAATGTAATTAGCATGCCGAATATTACTTGGAATGTGAATTGGAACGAAATCGCCTATAGATAAGACCATTTTACAATTTGGGAGCAAGTTAGAAGCAGAGCCTAAGGTGTAAATTATCGATAGTCCATATCTCGGAAACTATAAGAGATAATGCAATTTGGCAACCGGCAATGTAATTAGCATGCCGAATATTACTTGGAATGTGAATTGGAACGAAATCGCCAATAGATAAGACCATTTTACAATTTGGGCCCTAGTTAGAAGCAGAGCCTATGGTGTAAATTATCGATAGTCCATATCTCGGAAACTATAAGAGATAATGCAATTTGGCAACCGGCAATGTAATTAGCATGCCGAATATTACTTGGAATGTGAATTGGAACGAAATCGCCAATAGATAAGACCATTTTACAATTTGGGCCCAAGTTAGAAGCAGAGCCTAAGGTGTAAATTATCGATAGTCCATATCTCGGAAACTATAAGAGATAATGCAATTTGGCAACCGGCAATGTAATTAGCATGCCGAATATTACTTGGAATGTGAATTGGAACGAAATCGCCAATAGATAAGACCATTTTACAATTTGGGCCCAAGTTAGAAGCAGAGCCTAAGGTGTAAATTATCGATAGTCCATATCTCGGAAACTATAAGAGATAATGCAATTTGGCAACCGGCAATGTAATTAGCATGCCGAATATTACTTGGAATGTGAATTGGAACGAAATCGCCAATAGATAAGACCATTTTACAAATTGGGCCCAAGTTAGAAGCAGAGCCTAAGGTGTAAATTATTGATAGTCCATATCTCGGAAACTATAAGAGATAATGCAATTTCGCAACCGGCAATGTAATTAGCATGCCGAATATCACTTGGAATGTGAATTGGGACGAAATCGCCAATAGATAAGACCATTTTACAATTTGGGCCCAAGTTAGAAGCAGAGCCTAAGGTGTAAATTATCGATAGTCCATATCTCGGAAACTATAAGAGATAATGCAATTTGGCAACCGGCAATGTAATTAGCATGCCGAATATTACTTGGAATGTGAATTGGAACGAAATCGCCAATAGATAAGACCATTTTACGATTTGGGCCCAAGTTAGAAGCAGAGCCTAAGGTGTAAATTATCGATAGTCCATATCTCGGAAACTATAAGAGATAATGCAATTTGGCAACCGGCAATGTAATTAGCATGCCGAATATTACTTGGAATGTGAATTGGAACGAAATCGCCAATAGATAAGACCATTTTACAATTTGGGCCCAAGTTAGAAGCAGAGCCTAAGGTGTAAATTATCGATAGTCCATATCTCGGAAACTATAAGAGATAATGCAATTTCGCAATCGGCAATGTAATTAGCATGCCGAATATTACTTGGAGTGTGAATTGGAACGAAATCGCCAATAGATAAGACCATTTTACAATTTGGGCCCAAGTTAGAAGCAGAGCCTAAGGTGTAAATTATCGATAGTCCATATCTCGGAAACTATAAGAGATAATGCAATTTGGCAACCGGCAATGTAATTAGCATGCCGAATATTACTTGGAATGTGAATTGGAACGAAATCGCCAATAGATAAGACCATTTTACAATTTGGGCCCAAGTTAGAAGCAGAGCCTAAGGTGTAAATTATCGATAGTCCATATCTCGGAAACTATAAGAGATAATGCAATTTGGCAAACGGCAATGTAATTAGCATGCCGAATATTACTTGGAATGTGAATTGCAACGAAATCGCCAATAGATAAGACCATTTTACAATTTGGGCCCAAGTTAGAAGCAGAGCCTAAGGTGTAAATTATCGATAGTCCATATCTCGGAAACTATAAGAGATAATGCAATTTGGCAACCGGCAATGTAATTAGCATGCCGAATATTACTTGGAATGTGAATTGGAACGAAATCGCCAATAGATATGACCATTTTACAATTTGGGCCCAAGTTAGAAGCAGAGCCTAAGGTGTAAATTATTGATAGTCCATATCTCGGAAACTATAAGAGATAATGCAATTTCGCAACCGGCAATGTAATTAGCATGCCGAATATCACTTGGAATGTGAATTGGGACGAAATCGCCAATAGATATGACCATTTTACAATTTGGGCCCAAGTTAGAAGCAGAGCCTAAGGTGTAAATTATCGATAGTATATATCTCGGAAACTATAAGAGATAATGCAATTTGGCAACCGGCAATGTAATTAGCATGCCGAATATTACTTGGAATGTGAATTGGAACGAAATCGCCAATAGATAAGACCATTTTACAATTTGGGCCCAAGTTAGAAGCAGAGCCTATGGTGTAAATTATCGATAGTCCATATCTCGGAAACTATAAGAGATAATGCAATTTGGCAACCGGCTATGTAATTAGCATGCCGAATATTACTTGGAATGTGAATTGGAACGAAATCGCCAATAGATAAGGCCATTTTACAATTTGGGCCCAAGTTAGAAGCAGAGCCTAAGGTGTAAATTATCGATAGTCCATATCTCGGAAACTATAAGAGATAATGCAATTTGGCAACCGGCAATGTAATTAGCATGCCGAATATTACTTGGAATGTGAATTGGAACGAAATCGCCAATAGATAAGACCATTTTACAATTTGGGCCCAAGTTAGAAGCAGAGCCTAAGGTGTAGATTATCGATAGTCCATATCTCGGAAACTATAAGAGATAATGCAATTTGGCAACTGGCAATGTAATTAGCATGCCGAATATTACTTGGAATGTGAATTGGAACGAAATCGCCAATAGATAAGACCATTTTACAAATTGGGCCCAAGTTAGAAGCAGAGCCTAAAGTGTAAATTATTGATAGTCCATATCTCGGAAACTATAAGAGATAATGCAATTTCGCAACCGGCAATGTAATTAGCATGCCGAATATCACTTGGAATGTGAATTGGGACGAAATCGCCAATAGATAAGACCATTTTACAATTTGGGCCCAAGTTAGAAGCAGAGCCTAAGGTGTAAATTATCGATAGTCCATATCTCGGAAACTATAAGAGATAATGCAATTTGGCAACCGGCAATGTAATTAGCATGCCGAATATTACTTGGAATGTGAATTGGAACGAAATCGCCAATAGATAAGACCATTTTACAATTTGGGCCCAAGTTAGAAGCAGAGCCTAAGGTGTAAATTATCGATAGTCCATATCTCGGAAACTATAAGAGATAATGCAATTTGGCAACCGGCAATGTAATTAGCATGCCGAATATTACTTGGAATGTGAATTGGAACGAAATCGCCAATAGATAAGACCATTTTACAATTTGGGCCCAAGTTAGAAGCAGAGCCTAAGGTGTAAATTATCGATAGTCCATATCTCGGAAACTATAAGAGATAATGCAATTTCGCAACCGGCAATGTAATTAGCATGCCGAATATTACTTGGAGTGTGAATTGGAACGAAATCGCCAATAGATAAGACCATTTTACAATTTGGGCCCAAGTTAGAAGCAGAGCCTAAGGTGTAAATTATCGATAGTCCATATCTCGGAAACTATAAGAGATAATGCAATTTGGCAACCGGCAATGTAATTAGCATGCCGAATATTACTTGGAATGTGAATTGGAACGAAATCGCCAATAGATAAGACCATTTTACAATTTGGGCCCAAGTTAGAAGCAGAGCCTAAGGTGTAAATTATCGATAGTCCATATCTCGGAAACTATAAGAGATAATGCAATTTCGCAACCGGCAATGTAATTAGCATGCCGAATATTACTTGGAGTGTGAATTGGAACGAAATCGCCAATAGATAAGACCATTTTACAATTTGGGCCCAAGTTAGAAGCAGAGCCTAAGGTGTAAATTATCGATAGTCCATATCTCGGAAACTATAAGAGATAATGCAATTTGGCAACCGGCAATGTAATTAGCATGCCGAATATTACTTAGAATGTGAATTGGAACGAAATCGCCAATAGATAAGACCATTTTACAATTTGGGCCCAAGTTAGAAGCAGAGCCTAAGGTGTAAATTATCGATAGTCCATATCTCGGAAACTATAAGAGATAATGCAATTTGGCAACCGGCAATGTAATTAGCATGCCGAATATTACTTGGAATGTGAATTGGAACGAAATCGCCAATAGATAAGACCATTTTACAATTTGGGCCCAAGTTAGAAGCAGAGCCTAAGGTGTAAATTATCGATAGTCCATATCTCGGAAACTATAAGAGATAATGCAATTTCGCAACCGGCAATGTAATTAGCATGCCGAATATTACTTGGAGTGTGAATTGGAACGAAATCGCCAATAGATAAGACCATTTTACAATTTGGGCCCAAGTTAGAAGCAGAGCCTAAGGTGTAAATTATCGATAGTCCATATCTCGGAAACTATAAGAGATAATGCAATTTGGCAACCGGCAATGTAATTAGCATGCCGAATATTACTTGGAATGTGAATTGGAACGAAATCGCCAATAGATAAGACCATTTTACAATTTGGGCCCAAGTTAGAAGCAGAGCCTAAGGTGTAAATTATCGATAGTCCATATCTCGGAAACTATAAGAGATAATGCAATTTCGCAACCGGCAATGTAATCAGCATGCCGAATATTACTTGGAGTGTGAATTGGAACGAAATCGCCAATAGATAAGACCATTTTACAATATGGGCCCAAGTTAGAAGCAGAGCCTAAGGTGTAAATTATTGATAGTCCATATCTCGGAAACTATAAGAGATAATGCAATTTCGCAACCGGCAATGTAATTAGCATGCCGAATATCACTTGGAATGTGAATTGGGACGAAATCGCCAATAGATAAGACCATTTTACAATTTGGGCCCAAGTTAGAAGCAGAGCCTAAGGTGTAAATTATCGATAGTATATATCTCGGAAACTATAAGAGATAATGCAATTTGGCAACCGGCAATGTAATTAGCATGCCGAATATTACTTGGAATGTGAATTGGAACGAAATCGCCAATAGATAAGACCATTTTACAATTTGGGCCCAAGTTAGAAGCAGAGCCTATGGTGTAAATTATCGATAGTCCATATCTCGGAAACTATAAGAGATAATGCAATTTGGCAACCGGCAATGTAATTAGCATGCCGAATATTACTTGGAATGTGAATTGGAACGAAATCGCCAATAGATAAGGCCATTTTACAATTTGGGCCCAAGTTAGAAGCAGAGCCTAAGGTGTAAATTATCGATAGTCCATATCTCGGAAACTATAAGAGATAATGCAATTTGGCAACCGGCAATGTAATTAGCATGCCGAATATTACTTGGAATGTGAATTGGAACGAAATCGCCAATAGATAAGACCATTTTACAATTTGGGCCCAAGTTAGAAGCAGAGCCTAAGGTGTAAATTATCGATAGTCCATATCTCGGAAACTATAAGAGATAATGCAATTTGGCAACCGGCAATGTAATTAGCATGCCGAATATTACTTGGAATGTGAATTGGAACGAAATCGACAATAGATAAGATCATTTTACAAATTGGGTCCAAGTTAGAAGCAGAGCCTAAAGTGTAAATTATTGATAGTCCGTATCTCGGAAACTATAAGAGATAATGCAATTTCGCAACCGGCAATGTAATTAGCATGCCGAATATCACTTGGAATGTGAATTGGGACGAAATCGCCAATAGATAAGACCATTTTACAATTTGGGCCCAAGTTAGAAGCAGAGCCTAAGGTGTAAATTATCGATAGTCCATATCTCGGAAACTATAAGAGATAATGCAATTTGGCAACCGGCAATGTAATTAGCATGCCGAATATTACTTGGAATGTGAATTGGAACGAAATCGCCAATAGATAAGACCATTTTACAATTTGGGCCCAAGTTAGAAGCAGAGCCTAAGGTGTAAATTATCGATAGTCCATATCTCGGAAACTATAAGAGATAATGCAATTTGGCAACCGGCAATGTAATTAGCATGCCGAATATTACTTGGAATGTGAATTGGAACGAAATCGCCAATAGATAAGACCATTTTACAATTTGGGCCCAAGTTAGAAGCAGAGCCTAAGGTGTAAATTATCGATAGTCCATATCTCGGAAACTATAAGAGATAATGCAATTTCGCAACCGGCAATGTAATTAGCATGCCGAATATTACTTGGAGTGTGAATTGGAACGAAATCGCCAATAGATAAGACCATTTTACAATTTGGGCCCAAGTTAGAAGCAGAGCCTAAGGTGTAAATTATCGATAGTCCATATCTCGGAAACTATAAGAGATAATGCAATTTGGCAACCGGCAATGTAATTAGCATGCCGAATATTACTTGGAATGTGAATTGGAACGAAATCGCCAATAGATAAGACCATTTTACAATTTGGGCCCAAGTTAGAAGCAGAGCCTAAGGTGTAAATTATCGATAGTCCATATCTCGGAAACTATAAGAGATAATGCAATTTCGCAACCGGCAATGTAATTAGCATGCCGAATATTACTTGGAGTGTGAATTGGAACGAAATCGCCAATAGATAAGACCATTTTACAATTTGGGCCCAAGTTAGAAGCAGAGCCTAAGGTGTAAATTATCGATAGTCCATATCTCGGAAACTATAAGAGATAATGCAATTTGGCAACCGGCAATGTAATTAGCATGCCGAATATTACTTAGAATGTGAATTGGAACGAAATCGCCAATAGATAAGACCATTTTACAATTTGGGCCCAAGTTAGAAGCAGAGCCTAAGGTGTAAATTATCGATAGTCCATATCTCGGAAACTATAAGAGATAATGCAATTTCGCAACCGGCAATGTAATTAGCATGCCGAATATTACTTGGAGTGTGAATTGGAACGAAATCGCCAATAGATAAGACCATTTTACAATTTGGGCCCAAGTTAGAAGCAGAGCCTAAGGTGTAAATTATCGATAGTCCATATCTCGGAAACTATAAGAGATAATGCAATTTGGCAACCGGCAATGTAATTAGCATGCCGAATATTACTTGGAATGTGAATTGCAACGAAATCGCCAATAGATAAGACCATTTTACAATTTGGGCCCAAGTTAGAAGCAGAGCCTAAGGTGTAAATTATCGATAGTCCATATCTCGGAAACTATAAGAGATAATGCAATTTGGCAACCGGTAATGTAATTAGCATGCCGAATATTACTTGGAATGTGAATTGGAACGAAATCGCCAATAGATAAGACCATTTTACAATTTGGGCCCAAGTTAGAAGCAGAGCCTAAGGTGTAAATTATTGATAGTCCATATCTCGGAAACTATAAGAGATAATGCAATTTCGCAACCGGCAATGTAATTAGCATGCCGAATATCACTTGGAATGTGAATTGGGACGAAATCGCCAATAGATAAGACCATTTTACAATTTGGGCCCAAGTTAGAAGCAGAGCCTAAGGTGTAAATTATCGATAGTCCATATCTCGGAAACTATAAGAGATAATGCAATTTGGCAACCGGCAATGTAATTAGCATGCCGAATATTACTTGGAATGTGAATTGCAACGAAATCGCCAGTAGATAAGACCATTTTACAATTTGGGCCCAAGTTAGAAGCAGAGCCTAAGGTGTAAATTATCGATAGTCCATATCTCGGAAACTATAAGAGATAATGCAATTTGGCAACCGGCAATGTAATTAGCATGCCGAATATTACTTGGAATGTGAATTGGAACGAAATCGCCAATAGATATGACCATTTTACAATTTGGGCCCAAGTTAGAAGCAGAGCCTAAGGTGTAAATTATCGATAGTCCATATCTCGGAAACTATAAGAGATAATGCAATTTCGCAACCGGCAATGTAATTAGCATGCCGAATATTACTTGGAGTGTGAATTGGAACGAAATCGCCAATAGATAAGACCATTTTACAATTTGGGCCCAAGTTAGAAGCAGAGCCTAAGGTGTAAATTATCGATAGTCCATATCTCGGAAACTATAAGAGATAATGCAATTTGGCAACCGGCAATGTAATTAGCATGCCGAATATTACTTGGAATGTGAATTGGAACGAAATCGCCAATAGATAAGACCATTTTACAATTTGGGCCCAAGTTAGAAGCAGAGCCTAAGGTGTAAATTATCGATAGTCCATATCTCGGAAACTATAAGAGATAATGCAATTTCGCAACCGGCAATGTAATTAGCATGCCGAATATTACTTGGAGTGTGAATTGGAACGAAATCGCCAATAGATAAGACCATTTTACAATTTGGGCCCAAGTTAGAAGCAGAGCCTAAGGTGTAAATTATCGATAGTCCATATCTCGGAAACTATAAGAGATAATGCAATTTGGCAACCGGCAATGTAATTAGCATGCCGAATATTACTTAGAATGTGAATTGGAACGAAATCGCCAATAGATAAGACCATTTTACAATTTGGGCCCAAGTTAGAAGCAGAGCCTAAGGTGTAAATTATCGATAGTCCATATCTCGGAAACTATAAGAGATAATGCAATTTGGCAACCGGCAATGTAATTAGCATGCCGAATATTACTTGGAATGTGAATTGGAACGAAATCGCCAATAGATAAGACCATTTTACAATTTGGGCCCAAGTTAGAAGCAGAGCCTAAGGTGTAAATTATCGATAGTCCATATCTCGGAAACTATAAGAGATAATGCAATTTCGCAACCGGCAATGTAATTAGCATGCCGAATATTACTTGGAGTGTGAATTGGAACGAAATCGCCAATAGATAAGACCATTTTACAATTTGGGCCCAAGTTAGAAGCAGAGCCTAAGGTGTAAATTATCGATAGTCCATATCTCGGAAACTATAAGAGATAATGCAATTTGGCAACCGGCAATGTAATTAGCATGCCGAATATTACTTGGAATGTGAATTGGAACGAAATCGCCAATAGATAAGACCATTTTACAATTTGGGCCCAAGTTAGAAGCAGAGCCTAAGGTGTAAATTATCGATAGTCCATATCTCGGAAACTATAAGAGATAATGCAATTTCGCAACCGGCAATGTAATCAGCATGCCGAATATTACTTGGAGTGTGAATTGGAACGAAATCGCCAATAGATAAGACCATTTTACAATATGGGCCCAAGTTAGAAGCAGAGCCTAAGGTGTAAATTATTGATAGTCCATATCTCGGAAACTATAAGAGATAATGCAATTTCGCAACCGGCAATGTAATTAGCATGCCGAATATCACTTGGAATGTGAATTGGGACGAAATCGCCAATAGATAAGACCATTTTACAATTTGGGCCCAAGTTAGAAGCAGAGCCTAAGGTGTAAATTATCGATAGTATATATCTCGGAAACTATAAGAGATAATGCAATTTGGCAACCGGCAATGTAATTAGCATGCCGAATATTACTTGGAATGTGAATTGGAACGAAATCGCCAATAGATAAGACCATTTTACAATTTGGGCCCAAGTTAGAAGCAGAGCCTATGGTGTAAATTATCGATAGTCCATATCTCGGAAACTATAAGAGATAATGCAATTTGGCAACCGGCAATGTAATTAGCATGCCGAATATTACTTGGAATGTGAATTGGAACGAAATCGCCAATAGATAAGGCCATTTTACAATTTGGGCCCAAGTTAGAAGCAGAGCCTAAGGTGTAAATTATCGATAGTCCATATCTCGGAAACTATAAGAGATAATGCAATTTGGCAACCGGCAATGTAATTAGCATGCCGAATATTACTTGGAATGTGAATTGGAACGAAATCGCCAATAGATAAGACCATTTTACAATTTGGGCCCAAGTTAGAAGCAGAGCATAAGGTGTAAATTATCGATAGTCCATATCTCGGAAACTATAAGAGATAATGCAATTTGGCAACCGGCAATGTAATTAGCATGCCGAATATTACTTGGAATGTGAATTGGAACGAAATCGACAATAGATAAGATCATTTTACAAATTGGGTCCAAGTTAGAAGCAGAGCCTAAAGTGTAAATTATTGATAGTCCGTATCTCGGAAACTATAAGAGATAATGCAATTTCGCAACCGGCAATGTAATTAGCATGCCGAATATCACTTGGAATGTGAATTGGGACGAAATCGCCAATAGATAAGACCATTTTACAATTTGGGCCCAAGTTAGAAGCAGAGCCTAAGGTGTAAATTATCGATAGTCCATATCTCGGAAACTATAAGAGATAATGCAATTTGGCAACCGGCAATGTAATTAGCATGCCGAATATTACTTGGAATGTGAATTGGAACGAAATCGCCAATAGATAAGACCATTTTACAATTTGGGCCCAAGTTAGAAGCAGAGCCTAAGGTGTAAATTATCGATAGTCCATATCTCGGAAACTATAAGAGATAATGCAATTTGGCAACCGGCAATGTAATTAGCATGCCGAATATTACTTGGAATGTGAATTGGAACGAAATCGCCAATAGATAAGACCATTTTACAATTTGGGCCCAAGTTAGAAGCAGAGCCTAAGGTGTAAATTATCGATAGTCCATATCTCGGAAACTATAAGAGATAATGCAATTTCGCAACCGGCAATGTAATTAGCATGCCGAATATTACTTGGAGAGTGAATTGGAACGAAATCGCCAATAGATAAGACCATTTTACAATTTGGGCCCAAGTTAGAAGCAGAGCCTAAGGTGTAAATTATCGATAGTCCATATCTCGGAAACTATAAGAGATAATGCAATTTGGCAACCGGCAATGTAATTAGCATGCCGAATATTACTTGGAATGTGAATTGGAACGAAATCGCCAATAGATAAGACCATTTTACAATTTGGGCCCAAGTTAGAAGCAGAGCCTAAGGTGTAAATTATCGATAGTCCATATCTCGGAAACTATAAGAGATAATGCAATTTCGCAACCGGCAATGTAATTAGCATGCCGAATATTACTTGGAGTGTGAATTGGAACGAAATCGCCAATAGATAAGACCATTTTACAATTTGGGCCCAAGTTAGAAGCAGAGCCTAAGGTGTAAATTATCGATAGTCCATATCTCGGAAACTATAAGAGATAATGCAATTTGGCAACCGGCAATGTAATTAGCATGCCGAATATTACTTAGAATGTGAATTGGAACGAAATCGCCAATAGATAAGACCATTTTACAATTTGGGCCCAAGTTAGAAGCAGAGCCTAAGGTGTAAATTATCGATAGTCCATATCTCGGAAACTATAAGAGATAATGCAATTTCGCAACCGGCAATGTAATTAGCATGCCGAATATTACTTGGAGTGTGAATTGGAACGAAATCGCCAATAGATAAGACCATTTTACAATTTGGGCCCAAGTTAGAAGCAGAGCCTAAGGTGTAAATTATCGATAGTCCATATCTCGGAAACTATAAGAGATAATGCAATTTGGCAACCGGCAATGTAATTAGCATGCCGAATATTACTTGGAATGTGAATTGCAATGAAATCGCCAATAGATAAGACCATTTTACAATTTGGGCCCAAGTTAGAAGCAGAGCCTAAGGTGTAAATTATCGATAGTCCATATCTCGGAAACTATAAGAGATAATGCAATTTGGCAACCGGTAATGTAATTAGCATGCCGAATATTACTTGGAATGTGAATTGGAACGAAATCGCCAATAGATAAGACCATTTTACAATTTAGGCCCAAGTTAGAAGCAGAGCCTAAGGTGTAAATTATTGATAGTCCATATCTCGGAAACTATAAGAGATAATGCAATTTCGCAACCGGCAATGTAATTAGCATGCCGAATATCACTTGGAATGTGAATTGGGACGAAATCGCCAATAGATAAGACCATTTTACAATTTGGGCCCAAGTTAGAAGCAGAGCCTAAGGTGTAAATTATCGATAGTCCATATCTCGGAAACTATAAGAGATAATGCAATTTGGCAACCGGCAATGTAATTAGCATGCCGAATATTACTTGGAATGTGAATTGCAACGAAATCGCCAGTAGATAAGACCATTTTACAATTTGGGCCCAAGTTAGAAGCAGAGCCTAAGGTGTAAATTATCGATAGTCCATATCTCGGAAACTATAAGAGATAATGCAATTTGGCAACCGGCAATGTAATTAGCATGCCGAATATTACTTGGAATGTGAATTGGAACGAAATCGCCAATAGATATGACCATTTTACAATTTGGGCCCAAGTTAGAAGCAGAGCCTAAGGTGTAAATTATTGATAGTCCATATCTCGGAAACTATAAGAGATAATGCAATTTGGCAACCGGCAATGTAATTAGCATGCCGAATATTACTTGGAATGTGAATTGCAACGAAATCGCCAATAGATAAGACCATTTTACAATTTGGGCCCAAGTTAGAAGCAGAGCCTAAGGTGTAAATTATCGATAGTCCATATCTCGGAAACTATAAGAGATAATGCAATTTGGCAACCGGCAATGTAATTAGCATGCCGAATATTACTTGGAATGTGAATTGGAACGAAATCGCCAATAGATATGACCATTTTACAATTTGGGCCCAAGTTAGAAGCAGAGCCTAAGGTGTAAATTATTGATAGTCCATATCTCGGAAACTATAAGAGATAATGCAATTTGGCAACCGGCAATGTAATTAGCATGCCGAATATTACTTGGAATGTGAATTGGAACGAAATCGCCAATAGATAAGACCATTTTACAATTTGGGCCCAAGTTAGAAGCAGAGCCTAAGGTGTAAATTATCGATAGTCCATATCTCGGAAACTATAAGAGATAATGCAATTTGGCAACCGGCAATGTAATTAGCATGCCGAATATTACTTGGAATGTGAATTGCAACGAAATCGCCAATAGATAAGACCATTTTACAATTTGGGCCCAAGTTAGAAGCAGAGCCTAAGGTGTAAATTATCGATAGTCCATATCTCGGAAACTATAAGAGATAATGCAATTTGGCAACCGGCAATGTAATTAGCATGCCGAATATTACTTGGAATGTGAATTGGAACGAAATCGCCAATAGATATGACCATTTTACAATTTGGGCCCAAGTTAGAAGCAGAGCCTAAGGTGTAAATTATTGATAGTCCATATCTCGGAAACTATAAGAGATAATGCAATTTCGCAACCGGCAATGTAATTAGCATGCCGAATATCACTTGGAATGTGAATTGGGACGAAATCGCCAATAGATAAGACCATTTTACAATTTGGGCCCAAGTTAGAAGCAGAGCCTAAGGTGTAAATTATCGATAGTATATATCTCGGAAACTATAAGAGATAATGCAATTTGGCAACCGGCAATGTAATTAGCATGTCGAATATTACTTGGAATGTGAATTGGAACGAAATCGCCAATAGATAAGACCATTTTACAATTTGGGCCCAAGTTAGAAGCAGAGCCTATGGTGTAAATTATCGATAGTCCATATCTCGGAAACTATAAGAGATAATGCAATTTGGCAACCGGCAATGTAATTAGCATGCCGAATATTACTTGGAATGTGAATTGGAACGAAATCGCCAATAGATAAGGCCATTTTACAATTTGGGCCCAAGTTAGAAGCAGAGCCTAAGGTGTAAATTATCGATAGTCCATATCTCGGAAACTATAAGAGATAATGCAATTTGGCAACCGGCAATGTAATTAGCATGCCGAATATTACTTGGAATGTGAATTGGAACGAAATCGCCAATAGATAAGACCATTTTACAATTTGGGCCCAAGTTAGAAGCAGAGCCTAAGGTGTAGATTATCGATAGTCCATATCTCGGAAACTATAAGAGATAATGCAATTTGGCAACCGGCAATGTAATTAGCATGCCGAATATAACTTGGAATGTGAATTGGAACGAAATCGCCAATAGATAAGACCATTTTACAAATTGGGCCCAAGTTAGAAGCAGAGCCTAAAGTGTAAATTATTGATAGTCCATATCTCGGAAACTATAAGAGATAATGCAATTTCGCAACCGGCAATGTAATTAGCATGCCGAATATCACTTGGAATGTGAATTGGGACGAAATCGCCAATAGATAAGACCATTTTACAATTTGGGCCCAAGTTAGAAGCAGAGCCTAAGGTGTAAATTATCGATAGTCCATATCTCGGAAACTATAAGAGATAATGCAATTTGGCAACCGGCAATGTAATTAGCATGCCGAATATTACTTGGAATGTGAATTGGAACGAAATCGCCAATAGATAAGACCATTTTACAATTTGGGCCCAAGTTAGAAGCAGAGCCTAAGGTGTAAATTATCGATAGTCCATATCTCGGAAACTATAAGAGATAATGCAATTTGGCAACCGGCAATGTAATTAGCATGCCGAATATTACTTGGAATGTGAATTGGAACGAAATCGCCAATAGATAAGACCATTTTACAATTTGGGCCCAAGTTAGAAGCAGAGCCTAAGGTGTAAATTATCGATAGTCCATATCTCGGAAACTATAAGAGATAATGCAATTTCGCAACCGGCAATGTAATTAGCATGCCGAATATTACTTGGAGTGTGAATTGGAACGAAATCGCCAATAGATAAGACCATTTTACAATTTGGGCCCAAGTTAGAAGCAGAGCCTAAGGTGTAAATTATCGATAGTCCATATCTCGGAAACTATAAGAGATAATGCAATTTGGCAACCGGCAATGTAATTAGCATGCCGAATATTACTTGGAATGTGAATTGGAACGAAATCGCCAATAGATAAGACCATTTTACAATTTGGGCCCAAGTTAGAAGCAGAGCCTAAGGTGTAAATTATCGATAGTCCATATCTCGGAAACTATAAGAGATAATGCAATTTCGCAACCGGCAATGTAATTAGCATGCCGAATATTACTTGGAGTGTGAATTGGAACGAAATCGCCAATAGATAAGACCATTTTACAATTTGGGCCCAAGTTAGAAGCAGAGCCTAAGGTGTAAATTATCGATAGTCCATATCTCGGAAACTATAAGAGATAATGCAATTTGGCAACCGGCAATGTAATTAGCATGCCGAATATTACTTAGAATGTGAATTGGAACGAAATCGCCAATAGATAAGACCATTTTACAATTTGGGCCCAAGTTAGAAGCAGAGCCTAAGGTGTAAATTATCGATAGTCCATATCTCGGAAACTATAAGAGATAATGCAATTTGGCAACCGGCAATGTAATTAGCATGCCGAATATTACTTGGAATGTGAATTGGAACGAAATCGCCAATAGATAAGACCATTTTACAATTTGGGCCCAAGTTAGAAGCAGAGCCTAAGGTGTAAATTATCGATAGTCCATATCTCGGAAACTATAAGAGATAATGCAATTTCGCAACCGGCAATGTAATTAGCATGACGAATATTACTTGGAGTGTGAATTGGAACGAAATCGCCAATAGATAAGACCATTTTACAATTTGGGCCCAAGTTAGAAGCAGAGCCTAAGGTGTAAATTATCGATAGTCCATATCTCGGAAACTATAAGAGATAATGCAATTTGGCAACCGGCAATGTAATTAGCATGCCGAATATTACTTGGAATGTGAATTGGAACGAAATCGCCAATAGATAAGACCATTTTACAATTTGGGCCCAAGTTAGAAGCAGAGCCTAAGGTGTAAATTATCGATAGTCCATATCTCGGAAACTATAAGAGATAATGCAATTTCGCAACCGGCAATGTAATTAGCATGCCGAATATTACTTGGAGTGTGAATTGGGACGAAATCGCCAATAGATAAGACCATTTTACAATTTGGGCCCAAGTTAGAAGCAGAGCCTAAGGTGTAAATTATTGATAGTCCATATCTCGGAAACTATAAGAGATAATGCAATTTCGCAACCGGCAATGTAATTAGCATGCCGAATATCACTTGGAATGTGAATTGGGACGAAATCGCCAATAGATAAGACCATTTTACAATTTGGGCCCAAGTTAGAAGCAGAGCCTAAGGTGTAAATTATCGATAGTATATATCTCGGAAACTATAAGAGATAATGCAATTTGGCAACCGGCAATGTAATTAGCATGCCGAATATTACTTGGAATGTGAATTGGAACGAAATCGCCAATAGATAAGACCATTTTACAATTTGGGCCCAAGTTAGAAGCAGAGCCTATGGTGTAAATTATCGATAGTCCATATCTCGGAAACTATAAGAGATAATGCAATTTGGCAACCGGCAATGTAATTAGCATGCCGAATATTACTTGGAATGTGAATTGGAACGAAATCGCCAATAGATAAGGCCATTTTACAATTTGGGCCCAAGTTAGAAGCAGAGCCTAAGGTGTAAATTATCGATAGTCCATATCTCGGAAACTATAAGAGATAATGCAATTTGGCAACCGGCAATGTAATTAGCATGCCGAATATTACTTGGAATGTGAATTGGAACGAAATCGCCAATAGATAAGACCATTTTACAATTTGGGCCCAAGTTAGAAGCAGAGCCTAAGGTGTAAATTATCGATAGTCCATATCTCGGAAACTATAAGAGATAAAGCAATTTGGCAACCGGCAATGTAATTAGCATGCCGAATATTACTTGGAATGTGAATTGGAACGAAATCGCCAATAGATAAGACCATTTTACAAATTGGGCCCAAGTTAGAAGCAGAGCCTAAAGTGTAAATTATTGATAGTCCATATCTCGGAAACTATAAGAGATAATGCAATTTCGCAACCGGCAATGTAATTAGCATGCCGAATATCACTTGGAATGTGAATTGGGACGAAATCGCCAATAGATAAGACCATTTTACAATTTGGGCCCAAGTTAGAAGCAGAGCCTAAGGTGTAAATTATCGATAGTCCATATCTCGGAAACTATAAGAGATAATGCAATTTGGCAACCGGCAATGTAATTAGCATGCCGAATATTACTTGGAATGTGAATTGGAACGAAATCGCCAATAGATAAGACCATTTTACAATTTGGGCCCAAGTTAGAAGCAGAGCCTAAGGTGTAAATTATCGATAGTCCATATCTCGGAAACTATAAGAGATAATGCAATTTGGCAACCGGCAATGTAATTAGCATGCCGAATATTACTTGGAATGTGAATTGGAACGAAATCGCCAATAGATAAGACCATTTTACAATTTGGGCCCAAGTTAGAAGCAGAGCCTAAGGTGTAAATTATCGATAGTCCATATCTCGGAAACTATAAGAGATAATGCAATTTGGCAACCGGCAATGTAATTAGCATGCCGAATATTACTTGGAGTGTGAATTGGAACGAAATCGCCAATAGATAAGACCATTTTACAATTTGGGCCCAAGTTAGAAGCAGAGCCTAAGGTGTAAATTATCGATAGTCCATATCTCGGAAACTATAAGAGATAATGCAATTTGGCAACCGGCAATGTAATTAGCATGCCGAATATTACTTAGAATGTGAATTGGAACGAAATCGCCAATAGATAAGACCATTTTACAATTTGGGCCCAAGTTAGAAGCAGAGCCTAAGGTGTAAATTATCGATAGTCCATATCTCGGAAACTATAAGAGATAATGCAATTTGGCAACCGGCAATGTAATTAGCATGCCGAATATTACTTGGAATGTGAATTGGAACGAAATCGCCAATAGATAAGACCATTTTACAATTTGGGCCCAAGTTAGAAGCAGAGCCTAAGGTGTAAATTATCGATAGTCCATAACTCGGAAACTATAAGAGATAATGCAATTTCGCAACCGGCAATGTAATTAGCATGCCGAATATTACTTGGAGTGTGAATTGGAACGAAATCGCCAATAGATAAGACCATTTTACAATTTGGGCCCAAGTTAGAAGCAGAGCCTAAGGTGTAAATTATCGATAGTCCATATCTCGGAAACTATAAAAGATAATGCAATTTGGCAACCGGCAATGTAATTAGCATGCCGAATATTACTTGGAATGTGAATTGGAACGAAATCGCCAATAGATAAGACCATTTTACAATTTGGGCCCAAGTTAGAAGCAGAGCCTAAGGTGTAAATTATCGATAGTCCATATCTCGGAAACTATAAGAGATAATGCAATTTCGCAACCGGCAATGTAATTAGCATGCCGAATATTACTTGGAGTGTGAATTGGAACGAAATCGCCAATAGATAAGACCATTTTACAATTTGGGCCCAAGTTAGAAGCAGAGCCTAAGGTGTAAATTATCGATAGTCCATATCTCGGAAACTATAAGAGATAATGCAATTTGGCAACCGGCAATGTAATTAGCATGCCGAATATTACTTGGAATGTGAATTGCAACGAAATCGCCAATAGATAAGACCATTTTACAATTTGGGCCCAAGTTAGAAGCAGAGCCTAAGGTGTAAATTATCGATAGTCCATATCTCGGAAACTATAAGAGATAATGCAATTTGGCAACCGGTAATGTAATTAGCATGCCGAATATTACTTGGAATGTGAATTGCAACGAAATCGCCAATAGATATGACCATTTTACAATTTGGGCCCAAGTTAGAAGCAGAGCCTAAGGTGTAAATTATCGATAGTCCATATCTCGGAAACTATA
This sequence comes from Rhynchophorus ferrugineus, assembly GCF_030347505.1. NCBI lineage: Eukaryota > Metazoa > Arthropoda > Insecta > Coleoptera > Curculionidae > Rhynchophorus > Rhynchophorus ferrugineus. Next base: position 29,651 of record NW_027472891.1, read on the forward strand.
AGAGATAATGCAATTTGGCAACCGGCAATGTAATTAGCATGCCGAATATTACTTGGAATGTGAATTGGAACGAAATCGCCAATAGATAAGACCATTTTACAATTTGGGCCCAAGTTAGAAGCAGAGCCTAAGGTGTAAATTATCGATAGTCCATATCTCGGAAACTATAAGAGATAATGCAATTTCGCAACCGGCAATGTAACTAGCATGCCGAATATTACTTGGAGTGTGAATTGGAACGAAATCGCCAATAGATAAGACCATTTTACAATTTGGGCCCAAGTTAGAAGCAGAGCCTAAGGTGTAAAGTATCGATAGTCCATATCTCGGAAACTATAAGAGATAATGCAATTTGGCAACCGGCAATGTAATTAGCATGCCGAATATTACTTGGAATGTGAATTGGAACGAAATCGCCAATAGATAAGACCATTTTACAATTTGGGCCCAAGTTAGAAGCAGAGCCTAAGGTGTAAATTATCGATAGTCCATATCTCGGAAACTATAAGAGATAATGCAATTTCGCAACCGGCAATGTAATCAGCATGCCGAATATTACTTGGAGTGTGAATTGGAACGAAATCGCCAATAGATAAGACCATTTTACAATTTGGGCCCAAGTTAGAAGCAGAGCCTAAGGTGTAAATTATTGATAGTCCATATCTCGGAAACTATAAGAGACAATGCAATTTCGCAACCGGCAATGTAATTAGCATGCCGAATATCACTTGGAATGTGAATTGGGACGAAATCGCCAATAGATAAGACCATTTTACAATTTGGGCCCAAGTTAGAAGCAGAGCCTAAGGTGTAAATTATCGATAGTATATATCTCGGAAACTATAAGAGATAATGCAATTTGGCAACCGGCAATGTAATTAGCATGCCGAATATTACTTGGAATGTGAATTGGAACGAAATCGCCAATAGATAAGACCATTTTACAATTTGGGCCCAAGTTAGAAGCAGAGCCTATGGTGTAAATTATCGATAGTCCATATCTCGGAAACTATAAGAGATAATGCAATTTGGCAACTGGCAATGTAATTAGCATGCCGAATATTACTTGGAATGTGAATTGGAACGAAATCGCCAATAGATAAGGCCATTTTACAATTTGGGCCCAAGTTAGAAGCAGAGCCTAAGGTGTAAATTATCGATAGTCCATATCTCGGAAACTATAAGAGATAATGCAATTTGGCAACCGGCAATGTAATTAGCATGCCGAATATTACTTGGAATGTGAATTGGAACGAAATCGCCAATAGATAAGACCATTTTACAATTTGGGCCCAAGTTAGAAGCAGAGCCTAAGGTGTAAATTATCGATAGTCCATATCTCGGAAACTATAAGAGATAATGCAATTTGGCAACCGGCAATGTAATTAGCATGCCGAATATTACTTGGAATGTGAATTGGAACGAAATCGCCAATAGATAAGACCATTTTACAAATTGGGCCCAAGTTAGAAGCAGAGCCTAAAGTGTAAATTATTGATAGTCCATATCTCGGAAACTATAAGAGATAATGCAATTTCGCAACCGGCAATGTAATTAGCATGCCGAATATCACTTGGAATGTGAATTGGGACGAAATCGCCAATAGATAAGACCATTTTACAATTTGGGCCCAAGTTAGAAGCAGAGCCTAAGGTGTAAATTATCGATAGTCCATATCTCGGAAACTATAAGAGATAATGCAATTTGGCAACCGGCAATGTAATTAGCATGCCGAATATTACTTGGAATGTGAATTGGAACGAAATCGCCAATAGATAAGACCATTTTACAATTTGGGCCCAAGTTAGAAGCAGAGCCTAAGGTGTAAATTATCGATAGTCCATATCTCGGAAACTATAAGAGATAATGCAATTTGGCAACCGGCAATGTAATTAGCATGCCGAATATTACTTGGAATGTGAATTGGAACGAAATCGCCAATAGATAAGACCATTTTACAATTTGGGCCCAAGTTAGAAGCAGAGCCTAAGGTGTAAATTATCGATAGTCCATATCTCGGAAACTATAAGAGATAATGCAATTTCGCAACCGGCAATGTAATTAGCATGCCGAATATTACTTGGAGTGTGAATTGGAACGAAATCGCCAATAGATAAGACCATTTAACAATTTGGGCCCAAGTTAGAAGCAGAGCCTAAGGTGTAAATTATCGATAGTCCATATCTCGGAAACTATAAGAGATAATGCAATTTGGCAACCGGCAATGTAATTAGCATGCCGAATATTACTTGGAATGTGAATTGGAACGAAATCGCCAATAGATAAGACCATTTTACAATTTGGGCCCAAGTTAGAAGTAGAGCCTAAGGTGTAAATTATCGATAGTCCATATCTCGGAAACTATAAGAGATAATGCAATTTCGCAACCGGCAATGTAATTAGCATGCCGAATATTACTTGGAGTGTGAATTGGAACGAAATCGCCAATAGATAAGACCATTTTACAATTTGGGCCCAAGTTAGAAGCAGAGCCTAAGGTGTAAATTATCGATAGTCCATATCTCGGAAACTATAAGAGATAATGCAATTTGGCAACCGGCAATGTAATTAGCATGCCGAATATTACTTAGAATGTGAATTGGAACGAAATCGCCAATAGATAAGACCATTTTACAATTTGGGCCCAAGTTAGAAGCAGAGCCTAAGGTGTAAATTATCGATAGTCCATATCTCGGAAACTATAAGAGATAATGCAATTTGGCAACCGGCAATGTAATTAGCATGCCGAATATTACTTGGAATGTGAATTGGAACGAAATCGCCAATAGATAAGACCATTTTACAATTTGGGCCCAAGTTAGAAGCAGAGCCTAAGGTGTAAATTATCGATAGTCCATATCTCGGAAACTATAAGAGATAATGCAATTTCGCAACCGGCAATGTAATTAGCATGCCGAATATTACTTGGAGTGTGAATTGGAACGAAATCGCCAATAGATAAGACCATTTTACAATTTGGGCCCAAGTTAGAAGCAGAGCCTAAGGTGTAAATTATCGATAGTCCATATCTCGGAAACTATAAGAGATAATGCAATTTGGCAACCGGCAATGTAATTAGCATGCCGAATATTACTTGGAATGTGAATTGGAACGAAATCGCCAATAGATAAGACCATTTTACAATTTGGGCCCAAGTTAGAAGCAGAGCCTAAGGTGTAAATTATCGATAGTCCATATCTCGGAAACTATAAGAGATAATGCAATTTCGCAACCGGCAATGTAATTAGCATGCCGAATATTACTTGGAGTGTGAATTGGAACGAAATCGCCAATAGATAAGACCATTTTACAATTTGGGCCCAAGTTAGAAGCAGAGCCTAAGGTGTAAATTATCGATAGTCCATATCTCGGAAACTATAAGAGATAATGCAATTTGGCAACCGGCAATGTAATTAGCATGCCGAATATTACTTGGAATGTGAATTGCAACTAAATCGCCAATAGATAAGACCATTTTACAATTTGGGCCCAAGTTAGAAGCAGAGCCTAAGGTGTAAATTATCGATAGTCCATATCTCGGAAACTATAAGAGATAATGCAATTTGGCAACCGGTAATGTAATTAGCATGCCGAATATTACTTGGAATGTGAATTGGAACGAAATCGCCAATAGATAAGACCATTTTACAATTTGGGCCCAAGTTAGAAGCAGAGCCTAAGGTGTAAATTATTGATAGTCCATATCTCGGAAACTATAAGAGATAATGCAATTTCGCAACCGGCAATGTAATTAGCATGCCGAATATCACTTGGAATGTGAATTGGGACGAAATCGCCAATAGATAAGACCATTTTACAATTTGGGCCCAAGTTAGAAGCAGAGCCTAAGGTGTAAATTATCGATAGTCCATATCTCGGAAACTATAAGAGATAATGCAATTTGGCAACCGGCAATGTAATTAGCATGCCGAATATTACTTGGAATGTGAATTGCAACGAAATCGCCAATAGATAAGACTATTTTACAATTTGGGCCCAAGTTAGAAGCAGAGCCTAAGGTGTAAATTATCGATAGTCCATATCTCGGAAACTATAAGAGATAATGCAATTTGGCAACCGGCAATGTAATTAGCATGCCGAATATTACTTGGAATGTGAATTGGAACGAAATCGCCAATAGATAAGACCATTTTACAATTTGGGCCCAAGTTAGAAGCAGAGCCTAAGGTGTAAATTATCGATAGTCCATATCTCGGAAACTATAAGAGATAATGCAATTTGGCAACCGGCAATGTAATTAGCATGCCGAATATTACTTGGAATGTGAATTGGAACGAAATCGCCAATAGATAAGACCATTTTACAATTTGGGCCCAAGTTAGAAGCAGAGCCTAAGGTGTAAATTATTGATAGTCCATATCTTGGAAACTATAAGAGATAATACAATTTCGCAACCGGCAATGTAATTAGCATGCCGAATATCACTTGGAATGTGAATTGGGACGAAATCGCCAATAGATAAGACCATTTTACAATTTGGGCCCAAGTTAGAAGCAGAGCCTAAGGTGTAAATTATCGATAGTCCATATCTCGGAAACTATAAGAGATAATGCAATTTGGCAACCGGCAATGTAATTAGCATGCCGAATATTACTTGGAATGTGAATTGGAACGAAATCGCCAATAGGTAAGACCATTTTACAATTTGGGCCCAAGTTAGAAGCATAGCCTAAGGTGTAAATTATCGATAGTCCATATCTCTGAAACTATAAGAGATAATGCAATTTCGCAACCGGCAATGTAGTTAGCATGCCGAATATTACTTGGAATGTGAATTGGGACGAAATCGCCAATAGATAAGGCCATTTTACAATTTGGGCCCAAGTTAGAAGCAGAGCCTAAGGTCTAAATTATCGATAGTCCATATCTCGGAAACTATAAGAGATAATGCAATTTGGCAACCGGCAATGTAATTTGCATGCCGAATATTACTTGGAATGTGAATTGGAACGAAATTGATAATAGATAAGACCATTTTACAATTTGGGCCCAAGTTAGAAGCAGAGCCTAAGGTGTAAATTATCGATAGTCCAAATCTCTGAAACTATAAGAGATAATGCAATTTCGCAACCGGCAATGTAATTAGCATGCCGAATATTACTTGGAATGAGAATTGGGACGAAATCGCCAATAGATAAGGCCATTTTACAATTTGGGCCCAAGTTAGAAGCAGAGCCTAAGGTGTAAATTATCGATAGTCCATATCTCGGAAACTATAAGAGATAATGCAATTTGGCAACCGGCAATGTAATTAGCATGCCGAATATTACTTGGAATGTGAATTGGAACGAAATCGCCAATAGATAAGACCATTTTACAATTTGGGCCCAAGTTAGAAGCAGAGCCTAAGGTGTAAATTATTGATAGTCCATATCTCGGAAACTATAAGAGATAATGCAATTTCGCAAACGGCAATGTAATTAGCATGCCGAATATTACTTGGAGTATGAATTGGAACGAAATCGCCAATAGATAAGACCATTTTACAATTTGGGCCCAAGTTAGAAGCAGAGCCTAAGGTGTAAATTATCGATAGTCCATATCTCGGAAACTATAAGAGATAATGCAATTTGGCAACCGGCAATGTAATTAGCATGCCGAATATTACTTGGAATGTGAATTGGAACGAAATCGCCAATAGATAAGACCATTTTACAATTTGGGCCCAAGTTAGAAGCAGAGCCTAAGGTGTAAATTATCGATAGTCCATATCTCGGAAACTATAAGAGATAATGCAATTTGGCAACCGGCAATGTAATTAGCATGCCGAATATTACTTGGAATGTGAATTGGAACGAAATCGCCAATAGATAAGACCATTTTACAATTTGGGCCCAAGTTAGAAGCAGAGCCTAAGGTGTAAATTATCGATAGTCCATATCTCGGAAACTATAAGAGATAATGCAATTTGGCAACCGGCAATGTAATTAGCATGCCGAATATTACTTGGAATGTGAATTGGAACGAAATCGCCAATAGATAAGACCATTTTACAATTTGGTCCCAAGTTAGAAGCAGAGCCTAAGGTGTAAATTATCGATAGTCCATATCTCGGAAACTATAAGAGATAATGCAATTTGGCAACCGGCAATGTAATTAGCATGCCGAATATTACTTGGAATGTGAATTGGAACGAAATCGCCAATAGATAAGACCATATTACAATTTGGGCCCAAGTTAGAAGCAGAGCCTAAGGTGTAAATTATTGATAGTCCATATCTCGGAAACTATAAGAGATAATGCAATTTCGCAACCGGCAATGTAATTAGCATGAAGAATATCACTTGGAATGTGAATTGGGACGAAATCGCCAATAGATAAGACCATTTTACAATTTGGGCCCAAGTTAGAAGCAGAGCCTAAGTTGTAAATTATCGATAGTCCATATCTCGGAAACTATAAGAGATAATTCAATTTGGCAACCGGCATTGTAATTAGCATGCCGAATATTACTTGGAATGTGAATTGGAACGAAATCGCCAATAGATAAGACCATTTTACAATTTGGACCCAAGTTAGAAGCAGAGCCTAATGTGTAAATTATCGATAGTCCATATCTCGGAAACTATAAGAGATAATGCTATTTGGCAACCGGCAATGTAATTAGCATGCCGAATATTACTTGGAATGTGAATTGGAACGAAATCGCCAATAGATAAGACCATTTTACAATTTGGGCCCAAGTTAGAAGCAGAGCCTAAGGTGTAAATTATTGATAGTCCATATCTCGGAAACTATAAGAGATAATGCAATTTCGCAACCGGCAATGTAATTAGCATGCCGAATATCACTTGGAATGTGAATTGGGACGAAATCGCCAATAGATAAGACCATTTTACAATTTGGGCCCAAGTTAGAAGCAGAGCCTAAGGTGTAAATTATCGATAGTCCATATCTCGGAAACTATAAGAGATAATGCAATTTGGCAACCGGCAATGTAATTAGCATGCCGAATATTACTTGGAATGTGAATTGGAACGAAATCGCCAATAGATAAGACCATTTTACAATTTGGGCCCAAGTTAGAAGCAGAGCCTAAGGTGTAAATTATCGATAGTCCATATCTCGGAAACTATAAGAGATAATGCAATTTGGTAACCGGCAATGTAATTAGCATGCCGAATATCACTTGGAATGTGCATTGGGACGAAATCGCCAATAGATAAGACCATTTTACAATTTGGGCCCAAGTTAGAAGCAGAGCCTAAGGTGTAAATTATCGATAGTCCATATCTCGGAAACTATAAGAGATAATGCAATTTGGCAACCGGCAATGTAATTAGCATGCCGAATATTACTTGGAATGTGAATTGGAACGAAATCGCCAATAGATAAGACCATTTTACAATTTGGGCCCAAGTTAGAAGCAGAGACTAAGGTGTAAATTATCGATAGTCCATATCTCGGAAACTATAAGAGATAATGCAATTTGGTAACCGGCAATGTAATTAGCATGCCGAATATCACTTGGAATGTGAATTGGGACGAAATCGCCAATAGATAAGACCATTTTACAATTTGGGCCCAAGTTAGAAGCAGAGCCTAAGGTGTAAATTATCGATAGTCCATATCTCGGAAACTATAAGAGATAATGCAATTTGGCAACCGGCAATGTAATTAGCATGCCGAATTTTACTTGGAATGTGAATTGGAACGAAATCGCCACTAGATAAGACCATTTTACAATTTGGGCCCAAGTTAGAAGCAGAGCCTAAGGTGTAAATTATTGATAGTCCATATCTCGGAAACTATAAGAGATAATGCAATTTCGCAATCGGCAATGTAATTAGCATGCCGAATATCACTTGGAATGTGACTTGGGACAAAATCGCCAATAGATAAGACCATTTTACAATTTGGGCCCAAGTTAGAAGCAGAGCCTAAGGTGTAAATTATCGATAGTCCATATCTCGGAAACTATAAGAGATAATGCAATTTGGCAACCGGCAATGTAATTAGCATGCCGAATATTACTTGGAATGTGAATTGGAACGAAATCGCCAATAGATAAGACCATTTTACAATTTGGGCCCAAGTTAGAAGCAGAGCCTAAGGTGTAAATTATCGATAGTCCATATCTCGGAAACTATAAGAGATAATGCAATTTGGCAACCGGCAATGTAATTAGCATGCCGAATATTACTTGGAATGTGAATTGGAACGAAATCGCCAATAGATAAGACCATTTTACAATTTGGGCCCAAGTTAGAAGCAGAGCCTAAGGTGTAAATTATTGATAGTCCATATCTTGGAAACTATAAGAGATAATACAATTTCGCAACCGGCAATGTAATTAGCATGCCGAATATCACTTGGAATGTGAATTGGGACGAAATCGCCAATAGATAAGACCATTTTACAATTTGGGCCCAAGTTAGAAGCAGAGCCTAAGGTGTAAATTATCGATAGTCCATATCTCGGAAACTATAAGAGATAATGCAATTTGGCAACCGGCAATGTAATTAGCATGCCGAATATTACTTGGAATGTGAATTGGAACGAAATCGCCAATAGGTAAGACCATTTTACAATTTGGGCCCAAGTTAGAAGCAGAGCCTAAGGTGTAAATTATCGATAGTCCATATCTCTGAAACTATAAGAGATAATGCAATTTCGCAACCGGCAATGTAGTTAGCATGCCGAATATTACTTGGAATGTGAATTGGGACGAAATCGCCAATAGATAAGGCCATTTTACAATTTGGGCCCAAGTTAGAAGCAGAGCCTAAGGTCTAAATTATCGATAGTCCATATCTCGGAAACTATAAGAGATAATGCAATTTGGCAACCGGCAATGTAATTTGCATGCCGAATATTACTTGGAATGTGAATTGGAACGAAATTGATAATAGATAAGACCATTTTACAATTTGGGCCCAAGTTAGAAGCAGAGCCTAAGGTGTAAATTATCGATAGTCCAAATCTCTGAAACTATAAGAGATAATGCAATTTCGCAACCGGCAATGTAATTAGCATGCCGAATATTACTTGGAATGAGAATTGGGACGAAATCGCCAATAGATAAGGCCATTTTACAATTTGGGCCCAAGTTAGAAGCAGAGCCTAAGGTGTAAATTATCGATAGTCCATATCTCGGAAACTATAAGAGATAATGCAATTTGGCAACCGGCAATGTAATTAGCATGCCGAATATTACTTGGAATGTGAATTGGAACGAAATCGCCAATAGATAAGACCATTTTACAATTTGGGCCCAAGTTAGAAGCAGAGCCTAAGGTGTAAATTATTGATAGTCCATATCTCGGAAACTATAAGAGATAATGCAATTTCGCAAACGGCAATGTAATTAGCATGCCGAATATTACTTGGAGTATGAATTGGAACGAAATCGCCAATAGATAAGACCATTTTACAATTTGGGCCCAAGTTAGAAGCAGAGCCTAAGGTGTAAATTATCGATAGTCCATATCTCGGAAACTATAAGAGATAATGCAATTTGGCAACCGGCAATGTAATTAGCATGCCGAATATTACTTGGAATGTGAATTGGAACGAAATCGCCAATAGATAAGACCATTTTACAATTTGGGCCCAAGTTAGAAGCAGAGCCTAAGGTGTAAATTATCGATAGTCCATATCTCGGAAACTATAAGAGATAATGCAATTTGGCAACCGGCAATGTAATTAGCATGCCGAATATTACTTGGAATGTGAATTGGAACGAAATCGCCAATAGATAAGACCATTTTACAATTTGGGCCCAAGTTAGAAGCAGAGCCTAAGGTGTAAATTATCGATAGTCCATATCTCGGAAACTATAAGAGATAATGCAATTTGGCAACCGGCAATGTAATTAGCATGCCGAATATTACTTGGAATGTGAATTGGAACGAAATCGCCAATAGATAAGACCATTTTACAATTTGGTCCCAAGTTAGAAGCAGAGCCTAAGGTGTAAATTATCGATAGTCCATATCTCGGAAACTATAAGAGATAATGCAATTTGGCAACCGGCAATGTAATTAGCATGCCGAATATTACTTGGAATGTGAATTGGAACGAAATCGCCAATAGATAAGACCATATTACAATTTGGGCCCAAGTTAGAAGCAGAGCCTAAGGTGTAAATTATTGATAGTCCATATCTCGGAAACTATAAGAGATAATGCAATTTCGCAACCGGCAATGTAATTAGCATGAAGAATATCACTTGGAATGTGAATTGGGACGAAATCGCCAATAGATAAGACCATTTTACAATTTGGGCCCAAGTTAGAAGCAGAGCCTAAGTTGTAAATTATCGATAGTCCATATCTCGGAAACTATAAGAGATAATTCAATTTGGCAACCGGCATTGTAATTAGCATGCCGAATATTACTTGGAATGTGAATTGGAACGAAATCGCCAATAGATAAGACCATTTTACAATTTGGACCCAAGTTAGAAGCAGAGCCTAATGTGTAAATTATCGATAGTCCATATCTCGGAAACTATAAGAGATAATGCAATTTGGCAACCGGCAATGTAATTAGCATGCCGAATATTACTTGGAATGTGAATTGGAACGAAATCGCCAATAGATAAGACCATTTTACAATTTGGGCCCAAGTTAGAAGCAGAGCCTAAGGTGTAAATTATTGATAGTCCATATCTCGGAAACTATAAGAGATAATGCAATTTCGCAACCGGCAATGTAATTAGCATGCCGAATATCACTTGGAATGTGAATTGGGACGAAATCGCCAATAGATAAGACCATTTTACAATTTGGGCCCAAGTTAGAAGCAGAGCCTAAGGTGTAAATTATCGATAGTCCATATCTCGGAAACTATAAGAGATAATGCAATTTGGCAACCGGCAATGTAATTAGCATGCCGAATATTACTTGGAATGTGAATTGGAACGAAATCGCCAATAGATAAGACCATTTTACAATTTGGGCCCAAGTTAGAAGCAGAGCCTAAGGTGTAAATTATCGATAGTCCATATCTCGGAAACTATAAGAGATAATGCAATTTGGTAACCGGCAATGTAATTAGCATGCCGAATATCACTTGGAATGTGAATTGGGACGAAATCGCCAATAGATAAGACCATTTTACAATTTGGGCCCAAGTTAGAAGCAGAGCCTAAGGTGTAAATTATCGATAGTCCATATCTCGGAAACTATAAGAGATAATGCAATTTGGCAACCGGCAATGTAATTAGCATGCCGAATATTACTTGGAATGTGAATTGGAACGAAATCGCCAATAGATAAGACCATTTTACAATTTGGGCCCAAGTTAGAAGCAGATACTAAGGTGTAAATTATCGATAGTCCATATCTCGGAAACTATAAGAGATAATGCAATTTGGTAACCGGCAATGTAATTAGCATGCCGAATATCACTTGGAATGTGAATTGGGACGAAATCGCCAATAGATAAGACCATTTTACAATTTGGGCCCAAGTTAGAAGCAGAGCCTAAGGTGTAAATTATCGATAGTCCATATCTCGGAAACTATAAGAGATAATGCAATTTGGCAACCGGCAATGTAATTAGCATGCCGAATTTTACTTGGAATGTGAATTGGAACGAAATCGCCACTAGATAAGACCATTTTACAATTTGGGCCCAAGTTAGAAGCAGAGCCTAAGGTGTAAATTATTGATAGTCCATATCTCGGAAACTATAAGAGATAATGCAATTTCGCAACCGGCAATGTAATTAGCATGCCGAATATCACTTGGAATGTGACTTGGGACGAAATCGCCAATAGATAAGACCATTTTACAATTTGGGCCCAAGTTAGAAGCAGAGCCTAAGGTGTAAATTATCGATAGTCCATATCTCGGAAACTATAAGAGATAATGCAATTTGGCAACCGGCAATGTAATTAGCATGCCGAATATTACTTGGAATGTGAATTGGAACGAAATCGCCAATAGATAAGACCATTTTACAATTTGGGCCCAAGTTAGAAGCAGAGCCTAAGGTGTAAATTATTGATAGTCAATATCTCGGAAACTATAAGAGATAATGCAATTTCGCAACCGGCAATGTAATTAGCATGCCGAATATCACTTGGAATGTGAATTGGGACGAAATCGCCAATAGATAAGACCATTTTACAATTTGGGCCCAAGTTAGAAGCAGAGCCTAAGGTGTAAATTATCGATAGTCCATATCTCGGAAACTATAAGAGATAATGCAATTTGGCAACCGGCAATGTAATTAGCATGCCGAATATTACTTGGAATGTGAATTGGAACGAAATCGCCAATAGATAAGACCATTTTACAATTTGGGCCCAAGTTAGAAGCAGAGCCTAAGGTGTAAATTATCGATAGTCCATATCTCGGAAACTATAAGAGATAATGCAATTTGGTAACCGGCAATGTAATTAGCATGCCGAATATCACTTGGAATGTGAATTGGGACGAAATCGCCAATAGATAAGACCATTTTACAATTTGGGCCCAAGTTAGAAGCAGAGCCTAAGGTGTAAATTATCGATAGTCCATATCTCGGAAACTATAAGAGATAATGCAATTTGGCAACCGGCAATGTAATTAGCATGCCGAATTTTACTTGGAATGTGAATTGGAACGAAATCGCCACTAGATAAGACCATTTTACAATTTGGGCCCAAGTTAGAAGCAGAGCCTAAGGTGTAAATTATTGATAGTCCATATCTCGGAAACTATAAGAGATAATGCAATTTCGCAACCGGCAATGTAATTAGCATGCCGAATATCACTTGGAATGTGAATTGGGACGAAATCGCCAATAGATAAGACCATTTTACAATTTGGGCCCAAGTTAGAAGCAGAGCCTAAGGTGTAAATTATCGATAGTCCATATCTCGGAAACTATAAGAGATAATGCAATTTGGCAACCGGCAATGTAATTAGCATGCCGAATATTACTTGGAATGTGAATTGGAACGAAATCGCCAATAGATAAGACCATTTTACAATTTGGGCCCAAGTTAGAAGCAGAGCCTAAGGTGTAAATTATCGATAGTCCATATCTCGGAAACTCTAAGAGATAATGCAATTTCGCAACCGGCAATGTAATTAGCATGCCGAATATCACTTGGAATGTGAATTGGGACGAAATCGCCAATAGATAAGACCATTTTACAATTTGGGCCCAAGTTAGAAGCAGAGCCTAAGGTGTAAATTATCGATAGTCCATATCTCGGAAACTATAAGAGATAATGCAATTTGGCAACCATCAATGTAATTAGCATGCCGAATATTACTTGGAATGTGAATTGGAACGAAATCGCCAATAGATAAGACCATTTTACAATTTGGGCCCAAGTTAGAAGCAGAGCCTATGGTGTAAATTATCGATAGTCCATATCTCGGAAACTATAAGAGATAATGCAATTTGGCAACCGGCAATGTAATTAGCATGCCGAATATTACTTGGAATGTGAATTGGAACGAAATCGCCAATAGATAAGACCATTTTACAATTTGGGCCCAAGTTAGAAGCAGAGCCTAAGGTGTAAATTATCGATAGTCCATATCTCGGAAACTATAAGAGATAATGCAATTTGGCAACCGGCAATGTAATTAGCATGCCGAATATTACTTGGAATGTGAATTGGAACGAAATCGCCAATAGATAAGACCATTTTACAATTTGGGCCCAAGTTAGAAGCAGAGCCTAAGGTGTAAATTATCGATAGTCCATATCTCGGAAACTATAAGAGATAATGCAATTTGGCAACCGGCAATGTAATTAGCATGCCGAATATTACTTGGAATGTGAATTGGAACGAAATAGCCAATAGATAAGACCATTTTACAATTTGGGCCCAAGTTAGAAGCAGAGCCTAAGGTGTAAATTATTGATAGTCCATATCTCGGAAACTATAAGAGATAATGCAATTTCGCAACCGGCAATGTAATTAGCATGCCGAATATCACTTGGAATGTGAATTGGGACGAAATCGCCAATAGATAAGACCATTTTACAATTTGGGCCCAAGTTAGAAGCAGAGCCTAAGGTGTAAATTATCGATAGTCCATATCTCGGAAACTATAAGAGATAATGCAATTTGGCAACCGGCAATGTAATTAGCATGCCGAATATTACTTGGAATGTGAATTGGAACGAAATCGCCAATAGATAAGACCATTTTACAATTTGGGCCCAAGTTAGAAGCAGAGCCTATGGTGTAAATTATCGATAGTCCGTATCTCGGAAACTATAAGAGATAATGCAATTTGGCAACCGGCAATGTAATTAGCATGCCGAATATTACTTGGAATGTGAATTGGAACGAAATCGCCAATAGATAAGACCATTTTACAATTTGGGCCCAAGTTAGAAGCAGAGCCTAAGGTGTAAATTATCGATAGTCCATATCTCGGGAACTATAAGAGATAATGCAATTTGGCAACCGGCAATGTAATTAGCATGCCGAATATTACTTGGAATGTGAATTGGAACGAAATCGCCAATAGATAAGACCATTTTACAATTTGGGCCCAAGTTAGAAGCGGAGCCTAAGGTGTAAATTATCGATAGTCCATATCTCGGAAACTATAAGAGATAATGCAATTTGGCAACCGGCAATGTAATTAGCATGCCGAATATTACTTGGAATGTGAATTGGAACGAAATCGCCAATAGGTAAGACCATTTTACAATTTGGGCCCAAGTTAGAAGCAGAGACTAAGGTGTAAATTATCGATAGTCCATATCTCGGAAACTATAAGAGATAATTCAATTTGGCAACCGGCAATGTAATTAGCATGCCGAATAATACTTGGAATGTGAATTGGAACGAAATCGCCAATAGATAAGACCATTTTACAATTTGGGCCCAAGTTAGAAGCAGAGCCTAAGGTGTAAATTATCGATAGTCCATATCTCGGAAACTATAAGAGATAATGCAATTTGGCAACCGGCAATGTAATTAGCATGCCGAATATTACTTGGAATGTGAATTGGAACGAAATCGCCAATAGATAAGACCATTTTACAATTTGGGAGCAAGTTAGAAGCAGAGCCTAAGGTGTAAATTATCGATAGTCCATATCTCGGAAACTATAAGAGATAATGCAATTTGGCAACCGGCAATGTAATTAGCATGCCGAATATTACTTGGAATGTGAATTGGAACGAAATCGCCAATAGATAAGACCATTTTACAATTTGGGCCCAAGTTAGAAGCAGAGCCTATGGTGTAAATTATCGATAGTCCATATCTCGGAAACTATAAGAGATAATGCAATTTGGCAACCGGCAATGTAATTAGCATGCCGAATATTACTTGGAATGTGAATTGGAACGAAATCGCCAATAGATAAGACCATTTTACAATTTGGGCCCAAGTTAGAAGCAGAGCCTAAGGTGTAAATTATCGATAGTCCATATCTCGGAAACTATAAGAGATAATGCAATTTGGCAACCGGCAATGTAATTAGCATGCCGAATATTACTTGGAATGTGAATTGGAACGAAATCGCCAATAGATAAGACCATTTTACAATTTGGGCCCAAGTTAGAAGCAGAGCCTAAGGTGTAAATTATCGATAGTCCATATCTCGGAAACTATAAGAGATAGTGCAATTTCGCAACCGGCAATGTAATTAGCATGCCGAATATCACTTGGAATGTGAATTGGGACGAAATCGCCAATAGATAAGACCATTTTCAATTTGGGCCCAAGTTAGAAGCAGAGCCTAAGGTGTAAATTATCGATAGTCCATATCTCGGAAACTATAAGAGATAATGCAATTTGGCAACCGGCAATGTAATTAGCATGCCGAATATTACTTGGAATGTGAATTGGAACGAAATCGCCAATAGATAAGACCATTTTACAATTTGGGCCCAAGTTAGAAGCAGAGCCTAAGATGTAAATTATCGATAGTCCATATCTCGGAAACTATAAGAGATAATGCAATTTGGCAACCGGCAATGTAATTAGCATGCCGAATATTACTTGGAATGTGAATTGGAACGAAATCGCCAATAGATAAGACCATTTTACAATTTGGGCCCAAGTTAGAAGCAGAGCCTAAGGTGTAAATTATTGATAGTCCATATCTCGGAAACTATAAGAGATAATGCAATTTCGCAACCGGCAATGTAATTAGCATGCCGAATATCACTTGGAATGTGAATTGGGACGAAATCGCCAATAGATAAGACCATTTTACAATTTGGGCCCAAGTTAGAAGCAGAGCCTAAGGTGTAAATTATCGATAGTCCATATCTCGGAAACTATAAGAGATAATGCAATTTGGCAACCGGCAATGTAATTAGCATGCCGAATATTACTTGGAATGTGAATTGGAACGAAATCGCCAATAGATAAGACCATTTTACAATTTGGGCCCAAGTTAGAAGCAGAGCCTATGGTGTAAATTATCGATAGTCCATATCTCGGAAACTATAAGAGATAATGCAATTTGGCAACCGGCAATGTAATTAGCATGCCGAATATTACTTGGAATGTGAATTGGAACGAAATCGCCAATAGATAAGACCATTTTACAATTTGGGCCCAAGTTAGAAGCAGAGCCTAAGGTGTAAATTATCGATAGTCCATATCTCGGAAACTATAAGAGATAATGCAATTTGGCAACCGGCAATGTAATTAGCATGCCGAATATTACTTGGAATGTGAATTGGAACGAAATCGCCAATAGATAAGACCATTTTACAATTTGGGCCCAAGTTAGAAGCGGAGCCTAAGGTGTAAATTATCGATAGTCCATATCTCGGAAACTATAAGAGATAATGCAATTTGGCAACCGGCAATGTAATTAGCATGCCGAATATTACTTGGAATGTGAATTGGAACGAAATCGCCAATAGGTAAGACCATTTTACAATTTGGGCCCAAGTTAGAAGCAGAGCCTAAGGTGTAAATTATCGATAGTCCATATCTCGGAAACTATAAGAGATAATTCAATTTGGCAACCGGCAATGTAATTAGCATGCCGAATAATACTTGGAATGTGAATTGGAACGAAATCGCAAATAGATAAGACCATTTTACAATTTGGGCCCAAGTTAGAAGCAGAGCCTAAGGTGTAAATTATCGATAGTCCATATCTCGGAAACTATAAGAGATAATGCAATTTGGCAACCGGCAATGTAATTAGCATGCCGAATAATACTTGGAATGTGAATTGGAACGAAATCGCCAATAGATAAGACCATTTTACAATTTGGGCCCAAGTTAGAAGCAGAGCCTAAGGTGTAAATTATCGATAGTCCATATCTCGGAAACTATAAGAGATAATGCAATTTGGCAACCGGCAATGTAATTAGCATGCCGAATATTACTTGGAATGTGAATTGGAACGAAATCGCCAATAGATAAGACCATTTTACAATTTGGGAGCAAGTTAGAAGCAGAGCCTAAGGTGTAAATTATCGATAGTCCATATCTCGGAAACTATAAGAGATGATGCAATTTGGCAACCGGCAATGTAATTAGCATGCCGAATATTACTTGGAATGTGAATTGGAACGAAATCGCCAATAGATAAGACCATTTTACAATTTGGGCCCAAGTTAGTAGCAGAGCCTATGGTGTAAATTATCGATAGTCCATATCTCGGAAACTATAAGAGATGATGCAATTTGGCAACCGGCAATGTAATTAGCATGCCGAATATTACTTGGAATGTGAATTGGAACGAAATCGCCAATAGATAAGACCATTTTACAATTTGGGCCCAAGTTAGAAGCAGAGCCTAAGGTGTAAATTATCGATAGTCCATATCTCGGAAACTATAAGAGATAATGCAATTTGGCAACCGGCAATGTAATTAGCATGCCGAATATTACTTGGAATGTGAATTGGAACGAAATCGCCAATAGATAAGACCATTTTACAATTTGGGCCCAAGTTAGAAGCAGAGCCTAAGGTGTAAATTATCGATAGTCCATATCTCGGAAACTATAGGAGATAGTGCAATTTCGCAACCGGCAATGTAATTAGCATGCCGAATATCACTTGGAATGTGAATTGGGACGAAATCGCCAATAGATAAGACCATTTTACAATTTGGGCCCAAGTTAGAAGCAGAGCCTAAGGTGTAAATTATCGATAGTCCATATCTCGGAAACTATAAGAGATAATGCAATTTGGCAACCGGCAATGTAATTAGCATGCCGAATATTACTTGGAATGTGAATTGGAACGAAATCGCCAATAGATAAGACCATTTTACAATTTGGGCCCAAGTTAGAAGCAGAGCCTAAGGTGTAAATTATCGATAGTCCATATCTCGGAAACTATAAGAGATAATGCAATTTGGTAACCGGCAATGT
This sequence comes from Rhynchophorus ferrugineus, assembly GCF_030347505.1. Taxonomy (NCBI): domain Eukaryota; kingdom Metazoa; phylum Arthropoda; class Insecta; order Coleoptera; family Curculionidae; genus Rhynchophorus; species Rhynchophorus ferrugineus. Next base: position 47,933 of record NW_027472891.1, read on the forward strand.
AATTAGCATGCCGAATATCACTTGGAATGTGAATTGGGACGAAATCGCCAATAGATAAGACCATTTTACAATTTGGGCCCAAGTTAGAAGCAGAGCCTAAGGTGTAGATTATCGATAGTCCATATCTCGGAAACTATAAGAGATAATGCAATTTGGCAACCGGCAATGTAATTAGCATGCCGAATTTTACTTGGAATGTGAATTGGAACGAAATCGCCACTAGATAAGACCATTTTACAATTTGGGCCCAAGTTAGAAGCAGAGCCTAAGGTGTAAATTATTGATAGTCCATATCTCGGAAACTATAAGAGATAATGCAATTTCGCAACCGGCAATGTAATTAGCATGCCGAATATTACTTGGAATGTGAATTGGGACGAAATCGCCAATAGATAAGACCATTTTACAAATTGGGCCCAAGTTAGAAGCAGAGCCTAAGGTGTAAATTATTGATAGTCCATATCTCGGAAACTATAAGAGATAATGCAATTTCGCAACCGGCAATGTAATTAGCATGCCTAATATCACTTGGAATGTGAATTGGGACGAAATCGCCAATAGATAAGACCATTTTACAACTTGGGCCCAAGTTAGAAGCAGAGCCTAAGGTGTAAATTATCGATAGTCCATATCTCGGAAACTATAAGAGATAATGCAATTTGGCAACCGGCAATGTAATTAGCATGCCGAATATTACTTGGAATGTGAATTGGAACGAAATCGCCAATAGATAAGACCATTTAACAATTTGGGCCCAAGTTAGAAGCAGAGCCTAAGGTGTAAATTATCGATAGACCATATCTCGGAAACTATAAGAGATAATGCAATTTGGCAACCGGCAATGTAATTAGCATGCCGAATATTACTTGGAATGTGAATTCGAACGAAATCGCCAATAGATAAGACCATTTTACAATTTGGGCCCAAGTTAGAAGCAGAGCCTAAGGTGTAAATTATCGATAGTCCATATCTCGGAAACTATAAGAGATAATGCAATTTCGCAACCGGCAATGTAATTAGCATGCCGAATATTACTTGGAGTGTGAATTGGAACGAAATCGCCAATAGATAAGACCATTTTACAATTTGGGCCCAAGTTAGAAGCAGAGCCTAAGGTGTAAATTATCGATAGTCCATATCTCGGAAACTATAAGAGATAATGCAATTTGGCAACCGGCAATGTAATTAGCATGCCGAATATTACTTGGAATGTGAATTGGAACGAAATCGCCAATAGATAAGACCATTTTACAATTTGGGCCCAAGTTAGAAGCAGAGCCTAAGGTGTAAATTATCGATAGTCCATATCTCGGAAACTATAAGAGATAATGCAATTTGGCAACCGGCAATGTAATTAGCATGCCGAATATTACTTGGAATGTGAATTGCAACGAAATCGCCAATAGATAAGACCATTTTACAATTTGGGCCCAAGTTAGAAGCAGAGCCTAAGGTGTAAATTATCGATAGTCCATATCTCGGAAACTATAAGAGATAATGCAATTTGGCAACCGGCAATGTAATTAGCATGCCGAATATTACCTGGAATGTGAATTGGAACGAAATCGCCAATAGATAAGACCATTTTACAATTTGGGCCCAAGTTAGAAGCAGAGCCTAAGGTGTAAATTATTGATAGTCCATATCTCGGAAACTATAAGAGATAATGCAATTTCGCAACCGGCAATGTAATTAGCATGCCGAAAATCACTTGGAATGTGAATTGGGACGAAATCGCCAATAGATAAGACCATTTTACAATTTGGGCCCAAGTTAGAAGCAGAGCCTAAGGTGTAAATTATCGATAGTCCATATCTCGGAAACTATAAGAGATAATGCAATTTGGCAACCGGCAATGTAATTAGCATGCCGAATATTACTTGGAATGTGAATTGGGACGAAATCGCCAATAGATGAGACCATTTTACAATTTGATCCCAAGTTAGAAGCAGAGCCTAAGGTGTAAATTATCGATAGTCCATATCTCGGAAACTATAAGAGATAATGCAATTTGGCAACCGGCAATGTAATTAGCATGCCGAATATTACTTGGAATGTGAATTGGAACGAAATCGCCAATAGGTAAGACCATTTTACAATTTGGGCCCAAGTTAGAAGCAGAGCCTAAGGTGTAAATTATCGATAGTCCATATCTCGGAAACTATAAGAGATAATTCAATTTGGCAACCGGCAATGTAATTAGCATGCCGAATATTACTTGGAATGTGAATTGGAACGAAATCGCCAATAGATAAGACCATTTTACAATTTGGGCCCAAGTTAGAAGCAGAGCCTAAGGTGTAAATTATCGATAGTCCATATCTCGGAAACTATAAGAGATAATGCAATTTGGCAACCGGCAATGTAATTAGCATGCCGAATATTACTTGGAATGTGAATTGGAACGAAATCGCCAATAGATAAGACCATTTTACAATTTGGGCCCAAGTTAGAAGCAGAGCCTAAGGTGTAAATAATCGATAGTCCATATCTCGGAAACTATAAGAGATAATGCAATTTGGCAACCGGCAATGTAATTAGCATGCCGAATATTACTTGGAATGTGAATTGGAACGAAATCGCCAATAGATAAGACCATTTTACAATTTGGGCCCAAGTTAGAAGCAGAGCCTAAGGTGTAAATTATCGATAGTCCATATCTCGGAAACTATAAGAGATAATGCAATTTGGCAACCGGCAATGTAATTAGCATGCCGAATATTCCTTGGAATGTGAATTGGAACGAAATCGCCAATAGATAAGACCATTTTACAATTTGGGCCCAAGTTAGAAGCAGAGCCTATGGTGTAAATTATCGATAGTCCATATCTCGGAAACTATAAGAGATAATGCAATTTGGCAACCGGCAATGTAATTAGCATGCCGAATATTACTTGAAATGTGAATTGGAACGAAATTGCCGATAGATAAGACCATTTTACAATTTGGGCCCAAGTTAGAAGCAGAGCCTAAGGTGTAAATTATTGATAGTCCATATCTCGGAAACTATAAGAGATAATGCAATTTCGCAACTGGCAATGTAATTAGCATGCCAAATATCACTTGGAATGTGAATTGGGACGAAATCGCCAATAGATAAGACCATTTTACAATTTGGGCCCAAGTTAGAAGCAGAGCCTAAGGTGTAAATTATCGATAGTCCATATCTCGGAAACTATAAGAGATAATGCAATTTGGCAACCGGCAATGTAATTAGCATGCCGAATATTACTTGGAATGTGAATTGGAACGAAATCGCCAATAGATAAGACCATTTTACAATTTGGGCCCAAGTTAGAAGCAGAGCCTAAGGTGTAAATTATCGATAGTCCATATCTCGGAAACTATAAGAGATAATGCAATTTGGTAACCGGCAATGTAATTAGCATGCCGAATATCACTTGGAATGTGAATTGGGACGAAATCGCCAATAGATAAGACCATTTTACAATTTGGGCCCAAGTTAGAAGCAGAGCCTAAGGTGTAAATAATCGATAGTCCATATCTCGGAAACTATAAGAGATAATGCAATTTGGCAACCGGCAATGTAATTAGCATGCCGAATATTACTTGGAATGTGAATTGCAACGAAATCGCCAATAGATAAGACAATTTTACAATTTGGGCCCAAGTTAGAAGCAGAGCCTAAGGTGTAAATTATCGATAGTCCATATCTCGGAAACTATAAGAGATAATGCAATTTGGCAACCGGCAATGTAATTAGCATGCCGAATATTACTTGGAATGTGAATTGGAACGAAATCGCCAATAGATAAGACCATTTTACAATTTGGGCCCAAGTTAGAAGCAGAGCCTAAGGTGTAAATTATTGATAGTCCATATCTCGGAAACTATAAGAGATAATGCAATTTCGCAACCGGCAATGTAATTAGCATGCCGAATATCACTTGGAATGTGAATTGGAACGAAATCGCCAATAGGTAAGACCATTTTACAATTTGGGCCCAAGTTAGAAGCAGAGCCTAAGGTGTAAATTATCGATAGTCCGTATCTCGGAAACTATAAGAGATAATGCAATTTGGCAACCCGCAATGTAATTAGCATGCCGAATATTACTTGGAATGTGAATTGGAACGAAATCGCCAATAGATAAGACCATTTTACAATTTGGGACCAAGTCAGAAGCAGAGCCTAAGGTGTAAATTATCGATAGTCCATATCTCGGAAACTATAAGAGATAATGCAATTTGACAACCGGCAATGTAATTAGCATGCCGAATATTACTTGGAATGTGAATTGGAACGAAATCGCCAATAGATAAGACCATTTTACAATTTAGGAGCAAGTTAGAAGCAGAGCCTAAGGTGTAAATTATCGATAGTCCATATCTCGGAAACTATAAGAGATAATGCAATTTGGCAACCGGCAATGTAATTAGCATGCCGAATATTACTTGGAATGTGAATTGGAACGAAATTGCCAATAGATAAGACCATTTTACAATTTGGGCCCAAGTTAGAAGCAGAGCCTAAGGTGTAAATTATCGCTAGTCCATATCTCGGAAACTATAAGAGATAATGCAATTTGGCAACCGGCAATGTAATTAGCATGCCGAATATTACTTGGAATGTGAATTGGAACGAAATCGCCAATAGATAAGACCATTTTACAATTTGGGCCCAAGTTAGAAGCAGAGCCTAAGGTGTAAATTATTGATAGTCCATATCTCGGAAACTATAAGTGATAATGCAATTTCGCAACCGGCAATGTAATTAGCACGCCGAATATCATTTGGAATGTGAATTGGGACGAAATCGCCAATAGATAAGACCATTTTACAATTTGGGCCCAAGTTAGAAGCAGAGCCTAAGGTGTAAATTATCGATAGTCCATATCTCGGAAACTATAAGAGATAATGCAATTTGGCAACCGGCAATGTAATTAGCATGCCGAATATTACTTGGAATGTGAATTGGAACGAAATCGCCAATAGATAAGACCATTTTACAATTTGGGCCCAAGTTAGAAGCAGAGCCTAAGGTGTAAATTATCGATAGTCCATATCTCGGAAACTATAAGAGATAATGCAATTTGGCAACCGGCAATGTAATTAGCATGCCGAATATTACTTGGAATGTGAATTGGAACGAAATCGCCAATAGATAAGACCATTTTACAATTTGGGCCCAAGTTAGAAGCAGAGCCTAAGGTGTAAATTATCGATAGTCCATATCTCGGAAACTATAAGAGATAATGCAATTTCGCAACCGGCAATGTAATTAGCATGCCGAATATCACTTGGAATGTGAATTGGGACGAAATCGCCAATAGATAAGACCATTTTACAATTTGGGCCCAAGTTAGAAGCAGAGCCTAAGGTGTAAATTATCGATAGTCCATATCTCGGAAACTATAAGAGATAATGCAATTTGGCAACCGGCAATGTAATTAGCATGCCGAATATTACTTGGAATGTGAATTGGAACGAAATCGCCAATAGATAAGACCATTTTACAATTTGGGCCCAAGTTAGAAGCAGAGCCTATGGTGTAAATTATCGATAGTCCATATCTCGGAAACTATAAGAGATAATGCAATTTGGCAACCGGCAATGTAATTAGCATGCCGAATATTACTTGGAATGTGAATTGGAACGAAATCGCCAATAGATAAGACCATTTTACAATTTGGGCCCAAGTTAGAAGCAGAGCCTAAGGTGTAAATTATCGATAGTCCATATCTCGGAAACTATAAGAGATAATGCAATTTGGCAACCGGCAATGTAATTAGCATGCCGAATATTACTTGGAATGTGAATTGGAACGAAATCGCCAATAGATAAGACCATTTTACAATTTGGGCCCAAGTTAGAAGCAGAGCCTAAGGTGTAAATTATCGATAGTCCATATCTCGGAAACTATAAGAGATAATGCAATTTGGCAACCGGCAATGTAATTAGCATGCCGAATATTACTTGGAATGTGAATTGGAACGAAATCGCCAATAGATAAAACCATTTTACAATTTGGGCCCAAGTTAGAAGCAGAGCCTAAGGTGTAAATTATTGATAGTCCATATCTCGGAAACTATAAGAGATAATGCAATTTGGCAACCGGCAATGTAATTAGCATGCCGGATATTACTTGGAATGTGAATTGGAACGAAATCGCCAATAGATAAGACCATTTTACAATTTGGGCCCAAGTTAGAAGCAGAGCCTAAGGTGTAAATTATCGATAGTCCATATCTCGGAAACTATAAGAGATAATGCAATTTGGCAACCGGCAATGTAATTAGCATGCCGAATATTACTTGGAATGTGAATTGGAACGAAATCGCCAATAGATAAGACCATTTTACAATTTGGGAGCAAGTTAGAAGCAGAGCCTAAGGTGTAAATTATCGATAGTCCATATCTCGGAAACTATAAGAGATAATGCAATTTGGCAACCGGCAATGTAATTAGCATGCCGAATATTACTTGGAATGTGAATTGGAACGAAATCGCCAATAGATAAGACCATTTTACAATTTGGGCCCAAGTTAGAAGCAGAGCCTATGGTGTAAATTATCGATAGTCCATATCTCGGAAACTATAAGAGATAATGCAATTTGGCAACCGGCAATGTAATTAGCATGCCGAATATTACTTGGAATGTGAATTGGAACGAAATCGCCAATAGATAAGACCATTTTACAATTTGGGCCCAAGTTAGAAGCAGAGCCTAAGGTGTAAATTATCGATAGTCCATATCTCGGAAACTATAAGAGATAATGCAATTTGGCAACCGGCAATGTAATTAGCATGCCGAATATTACTTGGAATGTGAATTGGAAGGAAATCGCCAATAGATAAGACCATTTTACAATTTGGGCCCAAGTTAGAAGCAGAGCCTATGGTGTAAATTATCGATAGTCCATATCTCGGAAACTATAAGGGATAATGCAATTTGGCAACCGGCAATGTAATTAGCATGCCGAATATTACTTGGAATGTGAATTGGAACGAAATCGCCAATAGATAAGACCATTTTACAATTTGGGCCCAAGTTAGAAGCAGAGCCTAAGGTGTAAATTATCGATAGTCCATATCTCGGAAACTATAAGAGATAATGCAATTTGGCAACCGGCAATGTAATTAGCATGCCGAATATTACTTGGAATGTGAATTGGAACGAAATCGCCAATAGATAAGACCATTTTACAATTTGGGCCCAAGTTAGAAGCAGAGCCTAAGGTGTAAATTATCGATAGTCCATATCTCGGAAACTATAAGAGATAATGCAATTTCGCAACCGGCAATGTAATTAGCATGCCGAATATCACTTGGAATGTGAATTGGGACGAAATCGCCAATAGATAAGACCATTTTACAATTTGGGCCCAAGTTAGAAGCAGAGCCTAAGGTGTAAATTATCGATAGTCCATATCTCGGAAACTATAAGAGATAATGCAATTTGGCAACCGGAAATGTAATTAGCATGCCGAATATTACTTGGAATGTGAATTGGAACGAAATCGCCAATAGATAAGACCATTTTACAATTTGGGCCCAAGTTAGAAGCAGAGCCTAAGGTGTAAATTATCGATAGTCCATATCTCGGAAACTATAAGAGATAATGCAATTTGGTAACCGGCAATGTAATTAGCATGCCGAATATCACTTGGAATGTGAATTGGGACGAAATCGCCAATAGATAAGACCATTTTACAATTTGGGCCCAAGTTAGAAGCAGAGCCTAAGGTGTAAATTATCGATAGTCCATATCTCGGAAACTATAAGAGATAATGCAATTTGGCAACCGGCAATGTAATTAGCATGCCGAATTTTACTTGGAATGTGAATTGGAACGAAATCGCCACTAGATAAGACCATTTTACAATTTGGGCCCAAGTTAGAAGCAGAGCCTAAGGTGTAAATTATTGATAGTCCATATCTCGAAAACTATAAGAGATAATGCAATTTCGCAACCGGCAATGTAATTAGCATGCCGAATATCACTTGGAACGTGAATTGGGACGAAATCGCCAATAGATAAGACCATTTTACAATTTGGGCCCAAGTTAGAAGCAGAGCCTAAGGTGTAAATTATCGATAGTCCATATCTCGGAAACTATAAGAGATAATGCAATTTGGCAACCGGCAATGTAATTAGCATGCCGAATATTACTTGGAATGTGAATTGGAACGAAATCGCCAATAGATAAGACCATTTTACAATTTGGGCCCAAGTTAGAAGCAGAGCCTAAGGTGTAAATTATTGATAGTCCATATCTCGGAAACTATAAGAGATAATGCAATTTCGCAACCGGCAATGTAATTAGCATGCCGAATATCACTTGGAATGTGAATTGGGACGAAATCGCCAATAGATAAGACCATTTTACAATTTGGGCCCAAGTTAGAAGCAGAGCCTAAGGTGTAAATTATCGATAGTCCATATCTCGGAAACTATAAGAGATAATGCAATTTGGCAACCGGCAATGTAATTAGCATGCCGAATATTACTTGGAATGTGAATTGGAACGAAATCGCCAATAGATAAGACCATTTTACAATTTGGGCCCAAGTTAGAAGCAGAGCCTAAGGTGTAAATTATTGATAGTCCATATCTCGGAAACTATAAGAGATAATGCAATTTCGCAACCGGCAATGTAATTAGCATGCCGAATATTACTTGGAATGTGAATTGCAACGAAATCGCCAATAGATAAGACCATTTAACAATTTGGGCCCAAGTTAGAAGCAGAGCCTAAGGTGTAAATTATCGATAGACCATATCTCGGAAACTATAAGAGATAATGCAATTTGGCAACCGGCAATGTAATTAGCATGCCGAATATTACTTGGAATGTGAATTCGAACGAAATCGCCAATAGATAAGACCATTTTACAATTTGGGCCCAAGTTAGAAGCAGAGCATAAGGTGTAAATTATCGATAGTCCATATCTCGGAAACTATAAGAGATAATGCAATTTCGCAACCGGCAATGTAATTAGCATGCCGAATATTACTTGGAGTGTGAATTGGAACGAAATCGCCAATAGATAAGACCATTTTACAATTTGGGCCCAAGTTAGAAGCAGAGCCTAAGGTGTAAATTATCGATAGTCCATATCTCGGAAACTATAAGAGATAATGCAATTTGGCAACCGGCAATGTAATTAGCATGCCGAATATTACTTGGAATGTGAATTGGAACGAAATCGCCAATAGATAAGACCATTTTACAATTTGGGCCCAAGTTAGAAGCAGAGCCTAAGGTGTAAATTATCGATAGTCCATATCTCGGAAACTATAAGAGATAATGCAATTTGGCAACCGGCAATGTAATTAGCATGCCGAATATTACTTGGAATGTGAATTGCAACGAAATCGCCAATAGATAAGACCATTTTACAATTTGGGCCCAAGTTAGAAGCAGAGCCTAAGGTGTAAATTATCGATAGTCCATATCTCGGAAACTATAAGAGATAATGCAATTTGGCAACCGGCAATGTAATTAGCATGCCGAATATTACCTGGAATGTGAATTGGAACGAAATCGCCAATAGATAAGACCATTTTACAATTTGGGCCCAAGTTAGAAGCAGAGCCTAAGGTGTAAATTATTGATAGTCCATATCTCGGAAACTATAAGAGATAATGCAATTTCGCAACCGGCAATGTAATTAGCATGCCGAAAATCACTTGGAATGTGAATTGGGACGAAATCGCCAATAGATAAGACCATTTTACAATTTGGGCCCAAGTTAGAAGCAGAGCCTAAGGTGTAAATTATCGATAGTCCATATCTCGGAAACTATAAGAGATAATGCAATTTGGCAACCGGCAATGTAATTAGCATGCCGAATATTACTTGGAATGTGAATTGGGACGAAATCGCCAATAGATGAGACCATTTTACAATTTGATCCCAAGTTAGAAGCAGAGCCTAAGGTGTAAATTATCGATAGTCCATATCTCGGAAACTATAAGAGATAATGCAATTTGGCAACCGGCAATGTAATTAGCATGCCGAATATTACTTGGAATGTGAATTGGAACGAAATCGCCAATAGGTAAGACCATTTTACAATTTGGGCCCAAGTTAGAAGCAGAGCCTAAGGTGTAAATTATCGATAGTCCATATCTCGGAAACTATAAGAGATAATTCAATTTGGCAACCGGCAATGTAATTAGCATGCCGAATATTACTTGGAATGTGAATTGGAACGAAATCGCCAATAGATAAGACCATTTTACAATTTGGGCCCAAGTTAGAAGCAGAGCCTAAGGTGTAAATTATCGATAGTCCATATCTCGGAAACTATAAGAGATAATGCAATTTGGCAACCGGCAATGTAATTAGCATGCCGAATATTACTTGGAATGTGAATTGGAACGAAATCGCCAATAGATAAGACCATTTTACAATTTGGGCCCAAGTTAGAAGCAGAGCCTAAGGTGTAAATTATCGATAGTCCATATCTCGGAAACTATAAGAGATAATGCAATTTGGCAACCGGCAATGTAATTAGCATGCCGAATATTACTTGGAATGTGAATTGGAACGAAATCGCCAATAGATAAGACCATTTTACAATTTGGGCCCAAGTTAGAAGCAGAGCCTAAGGTGTAAATTATCGATAGTCCATATCTCGGAAACTATAAGAGATAATGCAATTTGGCAACCGGCAATGTAATTAGCATGCCGAATATTCCTTGGAATGTGAATTGGAACGAAATCGCCAATAGATAAGACCATTTTACAATTTGGGCCCAAGTTAGAAGCAGAGCCTATGGTGTAAATTATCGATAGTCCATATCTCGGAAACTATAAGAGATAATGCAATTTGGCAACCGGCAATGTAATTAGCATGCCGAATATTACTTGAAATGTGAATTGGAACGAAATTGCCGATAGATAAGACCATTTTACAATTTGGGCCCAAGTTAGAAGCAGAGCCTAAGGTGTAAATTATTGATAGTCCATATCTCGGAAACTATAAGAGATAATGCAATTTCGCAACTGGCAATGTAATTAGCATGCCAAATATCACTTGGAATGTGAATTGGGACGAAATCGCCAATAGATAAGACCATTTTACAATTTGGGCCCAAGTTAGAAGCAGAGCCTAAGGTGTAAATTATCGATAGTCCATATCTCGGAAACTATAAGAGATAATGCAATTTGGCAACCGGCAATGTAATTAGCATGCCGAATATTACTTGGAATGTGAATTGGAACGAAATCGCCAATAGATAAGACCATTTTACAATTTGGGCCCAAGTTAGAAGCAGAGCCTAAGGTGTAAATTATCGATAGTCCATATCTCGGAAACTATAAGAGATAATGCAATTTGGTAACCGGCAATGTAATTAGCATGCCGAATATCACTTGGAATGTGAATTGGGACGAAATCGCCAATAGATAAGACCATTTTACAATTTGGGCCCAAGTTAGAAGCAGAGCCTAAGGTGTAAATAATCGATAGTCCATATCTCGGAAACTATAAGAGATAATGCAATTTGGCAACCGGCAATGTAATTAGCATGCCGAATATTACTTGGAATGTGAATTGCAACGAAATCGCCAATAGATAAGACAATTTTACAATTTGGGCCCAAGTTAGAAGCAGAGCCTAAGGTGTAAATTATCGATAGTCCATATCTCGGAAACTATAAGAGATAATGCAATTTGGCAACCGGCAATGTAATTAGCATGCCGAATATTACTTGGAATGTGAATTGGAACGAAATCGCCAATAGATAAGACCATTTTACAATTTGGGCCCAAGTTAGAAGCAGAGCCTAAGGTGTAAATTATTGATAGTCCATATCTCGGAAACTATAAGAGATAATGCAATTTCGCAACCGGCAATGTAATTAGCATGCCGAATATCACTTGGAATGTGAATTGGAACGAAATCGCCAATAGGTAAGACCATTTTACAATTTGGGCCCAAGTTAGAAGCAGAGCCTAAGGTGTAAATTATCGATAGTCCGTATCTCGGAAACTATAAGAGATAATGCAATTTGGCAACCCGCAATGTAATTAGCATGCCGAATATTACTTGGAATGTGAATTGGAACGAAATCGCCAATAGATAAGACCATTTTACAATTTGGGACCAAGTCAGAAGCAGAGCCTAAGGTGTAAATTATCGATAGTCCATATCTCGGAAACTATAAGAGATAATGCAATTTGACAACCGGCAATGTAATTAGCATGCCGAATATTACTTGGAATGTGAATTGGAACGAAATCGCCAATAGATAAGACCATTTTACAATTTAGGAGCAAGTTAGAAGCAGAGCCTAAGGTGTAAATTATCGATAGTCCATATCTCGGAAACTATAAGAGATAATGCAATTTGGCAACCGGCAATGTAATTAGCATGCCGAATATTACTTGGAATGTGAATTGGAACGAAATTGCCAATAGATAAGACCATTTTACAATTTGGGCCCAAGTTAGAAGCAGAGCCTAAGGTGTAAATTATCGCTAGTCCATATCTCGGAAACTATAAGAGATAATGCAATTTGGCAACCGGCAATGTAATTAGCATGCCGAATATTACTTGGAATGTGAATTGGAACGAAATCGCCAATAGATAAGACCATTTTACAATTTGGGCCCAAGTTAGAAGCAGAGCCTAAGGTGTAAATTATTGATAGTCCATATCTCGGAAACTATAAGTGATAATGCAATTTCGCAACCGGCAATGTAATTAGCACGCCGAATATCATTTGGAATGTGAATTGGGACGAAATCGCCAATAGATAAGACCATTTTACAATTTGGGCCCAAGTTAGAAGCAGAGCCTAAGGTGTAAATTATCGATAGTCCATATCTCGGAAACTATAAGAGATAATGCAATTTGGCAACCGGCAATGTAATTAGCATGCCGAATATTACTTGGAATGTGAATTGGAACGAAATCGCCAATAGATAAGACCATTTTACAATTTGGGCCCAAGTTAGAAGCAGAGCCTAAGGTGTAAATTATCGATAGTCCATATCTCGGAAACTATAAGAGATAATGCAATTTGGCAACCGGCAATGTAATTAGCATGCCGAATATTACTTGGAATGTGAATTGGAACGAAATCGCCAATAGATAAGACCATTTTACAATTTGGGCCCAAGTTAGAAGCAGAGCCTAAGGTGTAAATTATCGATAGTCCATATCTCGGAAACTATAAGAGATAATGCAATTTCGCAACCGGCAATGTAATTAGCATGCCGAATATCACTTGGAATGTGAATTGGGACGAAATCGCCAATAGATAAGACCATTTTACAATTTGGGCCCAAGTTAGAAGCAGAGCCTAAGGTGTAAATTATCGATAGTCCATATCTCGGAAACTATAAGAGATAATGCAATTTGGCAACCGGCAATGTAATTAGCATGCCGAATATTACTTGGAATGTGAATTGGAACGAAATCGCCAATAGATAAGACCATTTTACAATTTGGGCCCAAGTTAGAAGCAGAGCCTATGGTGTAAATTATCGATAGTCCATATCTCGGAAACTATAAGAGATAATGCAATTTGGCAACCGGCAATGTAATTAGCATGCCGAATATTACTTGGAATGTGAATTGGAACGAAATCGCCAATAGATAAGACCATTTTACAATTTGGGCCCAAGTTAGAAGCAGAGCCTAAGGTGTAAATTATCGATAGTCCATATCTCGGAAACTATAAGAGATAATGCAATTTGGCAACCGGCAATGTAATTAGCATGCCGAATATTACTTGGAATGTGAATTGGAACGAAATCGCCAATAGATAAGACCATTTTACAATTTGGGCCCAAGTTAGAAGCAGAGCCTAAGGTGTAAATTATCGATAGTCCATATCTCGGAAACTATAAGAGATAATGCAATTTGGCAACCGGCAATGTAATTAGCATGCCGAATATTACTTGGAATGTGAATTGGAACGAAATCGCCAATAGATAAAACCATTTTACAATTTGGGCCCAAGTTAGAAGCAGAGCCTAAGGTGTAAATTATTGATAGTCCATATCTCGGAAACTATAAGAGATAATGCAATTTGGCAACCGGCAATGTAATTAGCATGCCGGATATTACTTGGAATGTGAATTGGAACGAAATCGCCAATAGATAAGACCATTTTACAATTTGGGCCCAAGTTAGAAGCAGAGCCTAAGGTGTAAATTATCGATAGTCCATATCTCGGAAACTATAAGAGATAATGCAATTTGGCAACCGGCAATGTAATTAGCATGCCGAATATTACTTGGAATGTGAATTGGAACGAAATCGCCAATAGATAAGACCATTTTACAATTTGGGAGCAAGTTAGAAGCAGAGCCTAAGGTGTAAATTATCGATAGTCCATATCTCGGAAACTATAAGAGATAATGCAATTTGGCAACCGGCAATGTAATTAGCATGCCGAATATTACTTGGAATGTGAATTGGAACGAAATCGCCAATAGATAAGACCATTTTACAATTTGGGCCCAAGTTAGAAGCAGAGCCTATGGTGTAAATTATCGATAGTCCATATCTCGGAAACTATAAGAGATAATGCAATTTGGCAACCGGCAATGTAATTAGCATGCCGAATATTACTTGGAATGTGAATTGGAACGAAATCGCCAATAGATAAGACCATTTTACAATTTGGGCCCAAGTTAGAAGCAGAGCCTAAGGTGTAAATTATCGATAGTCCATATCTCGGAAACTATAAGAGATAATGCAATTTGGCAACCGGCAATGTAATTAGCATGCCGAATATTACTTGGAATGTGAATTGGAAGGAAATCGCCAATAGATAAGACCATTTTACAATTTGGGCCCAAGTTAGAAGCAGAGCCTATGGTGTAAATTATCGATAGTCCATATCTCGGAAACTATAAGAGATAATGCAATTTGGCAACCGGCAATGTAATTAGCATGCCGAATATTACTTGGAATGTGAATTGGAACGAAATCGCCAATAGATAAGACCATTTTACAATTTGGGCCCAAGTTAGAAGCAGAGCCTAAGGTGTAAATTATCGATAGTCCATATCTCGGAAACTATAAGAGATAATGCAATTTGGCAACCGGCAATGTAATTAGCATGCCGAATATTACTTGGAATGTGAATTGGAACGAAATCGCCAATAGATAAGACCATTTTACAATTTGGGCCCAAGTTAGAAGCAGAGCCTAAGGTGTAAATTATCGATAGTCCATATCTCGGAAACTATAAGAGATAATGCAATTTCGCAACCGGCAATGTAATTAGCATGCCGAATATCACTTGGAATGTGAATTGGGACGAAATCGCCAATAGATAAGACCATTTTACAATTTGGGCCCAAGTTAGAAGCAGAGCCTAAGGTGTAAATTATCGATAGTCCATATCTCGGAAACTATAAGAGATAATGCAATTTGGCAACCGGCAATGTAATTAGCATGCCGAATATTACTTGGAATGTGAATTGGAACGAAATCGCCAATAGATAAGACCATTTTACAATTTGGGCCCAAGTTAGAAGCAGAGCCTAAGGTGTAAATTATCGATAGTCCATATCTCGGAAACTATAAGAGATAATGCAATTTGGTAACCGGCAATGTAATTAGCATGCCGAATATCACTTGGAATGTGAATTGGGACGAAATCGCCAATAGATAAGACCATTTTACAATTTGGGCCCAAGTTAGAAGCAGAGCCTAAGGTGTAAATTATCGATAGTCCATATCTCGGAAACTATAAGAGATAATGCAATTTGGCAACCGGCAATGTAATTAGCATGCCGAATTTTACTTGGAATGTGAATTGGAACGAAATCGCCACTAGATAAGACCATTTTACAATTTGGGCCCAAGTTAGAAGCAGAGCCTAAGGTGTAAATTATTGATAGTCCATATCTCGAAAACTATAAGAGATAATGCAATTTCGCAACCGGCAATGTAATTAGCATGCCGAATATCACTTGGAACGTGAATTGGGACGAAATCGCCAATAGATAAGACCATTTTACAATTTGGGCCCAAGTTAGAAGCAGAGCCTAAGGTGTAAATTATCGATAGTCCATATCTCGGAAACTATAAGAGATAATGCAATTTGGCAACCGGCAATGTAATTAGCATGCCGAATATTACTTGGAATGTGAATTGGAACGAAATCGCCAATAGATAAGACCATTTTACAATTTGGGCCCAAGTTAGAAGCAGAGCCTAAGGTGTAAATTATTGATAGTCCATATCTCGGAAACTATAAGAGATAATGCAATTTCGCAACCGGCAATGTAATTAGCATGCCGAATATCACTTGGAATGTGAATTGGGACGAAATCGCCAATAGATAAGACCATTTTACAATTTGGGCCCAAGTTAGAAGCAGAGCCTAAGGTGTAAATTATCGATAGTCCATATCTCGGAAACTATAAGAGATAATGCAATTTGGCAACCGGCAATGTAATTAGCATGCCGAATATTACTTGGAATGTGAATTGGAACGAAATCGCCAATAGATAAGACCATTTTACAATTTGGGCCCAAGTTAGAAGCAGAGCCTAAGGTGTAAATTATTGATAGTCCATATCTCGGAAACTATAAGAGATAATGCAATTTCGCAACCGGCAATGTAATTAGCATGCCGAATATTACTTGGAATGTGAATTGCAACGAAATCGCCAATAGATAAGACCATTTTACAATTTGGGCCCAAGTTAGAAGCAGAGCCTAAGGTGTAAATTATCGATAGTCCATATCTCGGAAACTATAAGAGATAATGTAATTTGGCAACCGGCAATGTAATTAGCATGCCGAATATTACTTGGAATGTGAATTGGAACGAAATCGCCAATAGATAAGACCATTTTACAATTTGGGCCCAAGTTAGAAGCAGAGCCTAAGGTGTAAATTATTGATAGTCCATATCTTGGAAACTATAAGAGATAATGCAATTTGGCAACCGGCAATGTAATTAGCATGCCGAATATTACTTGGAATGTGAATTGGAACGAAATCGCCAATAGATAAGACCACTTTACAATTTGGGCCCAAGTTAGAACCAGAGCCTAAGGTGTAAATTATCGATAGTCCATATCTCGGAAACTATAAGAGATAATGCAATTTGGCAACCGGCAATGTAATTAGCATGCCGAATATTACTTGGAATGTGAATTGGAACGAAATCGCCAATAGATAAGGCCATTTTACAATTTGGGCCCAAGTTAGAAGCAGAGCCTAAGGTGTAAATTATTGATAGTCCATATCTCGGAAACTATAAGAGATAATGCAATTTCGCAACCTGCAATGTAATTAGCATGCCGAATATCACTTGGAATGTGAATTGGGACGAAATCGCCAAGAGATAAGACCATTTTACAATTTGGGCCCAAGTTAGAAGCAGAGTCTAAGGTGTAAATTATCGATAGTCCATATCTCGGAAACTATAAGAGATAATGCAATTTGGCAACCGGCAATGTAATTAGCATGCCGAATATTACTTGGAATGTGAATTGGAACGAAATCGCCAATAGATAAGACCATTTTACAATTTGGGCCCAAGTTAGAAGCAGAGCCTAAGGTGTAAATTATCGATAGTCCATATCTCGGAAACTATAAGAGATAATGCAATTTGGCAACCGGCAATGTAATTAGCATGCCTAATATTACTTGGAATGTGAATTGGAACGAAATCGCCAATAGGTAAGACCATTTTACAATTTGGGCCCAAGTTAGAAGCAGAGCCTAAGGTGTAAATTATCGATAGTCCATATCTCGGAAACTATAAGAGATAATGCAATTTGGCAACCGGCAATGTAATTAGCATGCCGAATATTACTTGGAATGTGAATTGGAACGAAATCGCCAATAGATAAGACCATTTTACAATTTGGGCCCAAGTTAGAAGCAGAGGCTATGGTGTAAATTATCGATAGTCCATATCTCGGAAACTATAAGAGATAATGCAATTTGGCAACCGGCAATGTAATTAGCATGCCGAATATTACTTGGAATGTGAATTGGAACGAAATTGCCAATAGATAAGACCATTTTACAATTTGGGCCCAAGTTAGAAGCAGAGCCTAAGGTGTAAATTATCGATAGTCCATATCTCGGAAACTATAAGAGATAATGCAATTTGGCAACCGGCAATGTAATTAGCATGCCGAATATTACTTGGAATGTGAATTGGAACGAAATCGCCAATAGATAAGACCATTTTACAATTTGGGCCCAAGTTAGAAGCAGAGCCTAAGGTGTAAATTATCGATAGTCCATATCTCGGAAACTATAAGAGATAATGCAATTTGGCAACCGGCAATGTAATTAGCATGCCGAATATTACTTGGAATGTGAATTGGAACGAGATCGCCAATAGATAAGACCATTTTACAATTTGGGCCCAAGTTAGAAGCAGAGCCTAAGGTGTAAATTATCGATAGTCCATATCTCGGAAACTATAAGAGATAATGCAATTTGGCAACCGGCAATGTAATTAGCATGCCGAATGTTACTTGGAATGTGAATTGGAACGAAATCGCCAATAGATAAGACCATTTTACAATTTGGGCCCAAGTTAGAAGCCGAGCCTAAGGTGTAAATTATCGATAGTCCATATCTCGGAAACTATAAGAGATAATGCAATTTGGCAACCGGCAATGTAATTAGCATGCCGAATATTACTTGGAATGTGAATTGGAACGAAATCGCCAATAGATAAGACCATTTTACAATTTGGGCCCAAGTTAGAAGCCGAGCCTAAGGTGTAAATTATCGATAGTCCATATCTCGGAAACTATAAGAGATAATGCAATTTGGCAACCGGCAATGTAATTAGCATGCCGAATATTACTTGGAATGTGAATTGGAACGAAATCGCCAATAGATAAGACCATTTTACAATTTGGGCCCAAGTTAGAAGCAGAGCCAAAGGTGTAAATTATCGATAGTCCATATCTCGGAAACTATAAGAGATAATGCAATTTGCCAACCGGCAATGTAATTACCATGCCGAATATTACTTGGAATGTGAATTGGAACGAAATCGCCAATAGATAAGACCATTTTACAATTTGGGCCCAAGTTAGAAGCCGAGCCTAAGGTGTAAATTATCGATAGTCCATATCTCGGAAACTATAAGAGATAATGCAATTTGGCAACCGGCAATGTAATTAGCATGCCGAACATTACTTGGAATGTGAATTGGAACGAAATCGCCAATAGATAAGAGCATTTTACAATTTGGGCCCAAGTTAGAAGCAGAGCCTAAGGTGTAAATTATCGATAGTCCATATCTCGGAAACTATAAGAGATAATGCAATTTGGCAACCGGCAATGTAATTAGCATGCCGAATATTAGTTGGAATGTGAATTGGAACGAAATCGCCAATAGATAAGAGCATTTTACAATTTGGGCCCAAGTTAGAAGCAGAGCCTAAGGTGTAAATTATCGATAGTCCATATCTCGGAAACTATAAGAGATAATGCAATTTGGCAACCGGCAATGTAATTAGCATGCCGAATATTACTTGGAATGTGAATTGGAACGAAATCGCCAATAGATAAGACCATTTTACAATTTGGGCCCAAGTTAGAAGCAGAGCCTAAGGTGTAAATTATCGATAGTCCATATCTCGGAAACTATAAGAGATAATGCAATTTGGCAACCGGCAATGTAATTAGCATGCCGAATATTACTTGGAATGTGAATTGGAACGAGATCGCCAATAGATAAGACCATTTTACAATTTGGGCCCAAGTTAGAAGCAGAGCCTAAGGTGTAAATTATCGATAGTCCATATCTCGGAAACTATAAGAGATAATGCAATTTGGCAACCGGCAATGTAATTAGCATGCCGAATATTACTTGGAATGTGAATTGGAACGAAATCGCCAATAGATAAGACCATTTTACAATTTGGGCCCAAGTTAGAAGCCGAGCCTAAGGTGTAAATTATCGATAGTCCATATCTCGGAAACTATAAGAGATAATGCAATTTGGCAACCGGCAATGTAATTAGCATGCCGAATATTACTTGGAATGTGAATTGGAACGAAATCGCCAATAGATAAGACCATTTTACAATTTGGGCCCAAGTTAGAAGCCGAGCCTAAGGTGTAAATTATCGATAGTCCATATCTCGGAAACTATAAGAGATAATGCAATTTGGCAACCGGCAATGTAATTAGCATGCCGAATATTACTTGGAATGTGAATTGGAACGAAATCGCCAATAGATAAGACCATTTTACAATTTGGGCCCAAGTTAGAAGCAGAGCCAAAGGTGTAAATTATCGATAGTCCATATCTCGGAAACTATAAGAGATAATGCAATTTGGCAACCGGCAATGTAATTAGCATGCCGAATATTACTTGGAATGTGAATTGGAACGAAATCGCCAATAGATAAGACCATTTTACAATTTGGGCCCAAGTTAGAAGCCGAGCCTAAGGTGTAAATTATCGATAGTCCATATCTCGGAAACTATAAGAGATAATGCAATTTGGCAACCGGCAATGTAATTAGCATGCCGAACATTACTTGGAATGTGAATTGGAACGAAATCGCCAATAGATAAGAGCATTTTACAATTTGGGCCCAAGTTAGAAGCAGAGCCTAAGGTGTAAATTATCGATAGTCCATATCTCGGAAACTATAAGAGATAATGCAATTTGGCAACCGGCAATGTAATTAGCATGCCGAATATTAGTTGGAATGTGAATTGGAACGAAATCGCCAATAGATAAGAGCATTTTACAATTTGGGCCCAAGTTAGAAGCAGAGCCTAAGGTGTAAATTATCGATAGTCCATATCTCGGAAACTATAAGAGATAATGCAATTTGGCAACCGGCAATGTAATTAGCATGCCGAATATTACTTGGAATGTGAATTGGAACGAAATCGCCAATAGATAAGACCGTTTTACAATTTGGCCCAAGTTAGAAGCAGAGCCTAAGGTGTAAATTATTGATAGTCCATATCTCGGAAACTATAAGAGATAATGCAATTTCGCAACCGGCAATGTAATTAGCATGCCGAATATCACTTGGAATGTGAATTGGGACGAAATCGCCAATAGATAAGACCATTTTACAATTTGGGCCCAAGTTAGAAGCAGAGCCTAAGGTGTAAATTATCGATAGTCCATATCTCGGAAACCATAAGAGATAATGCAATTTGGCAACCGGCAATGTAATTAGCATGCCGAATATTACTTGGAATGTGAATTGGAACGAAATCGCCAATAGATAAGACCATTTTACAATTTGGGCCCAAGTTAGAAGCAGAGCCTATGGTGTAAATTATCGATAGTCCATATCTCGGAAACTATAAGAGATAATGCAATTTGGCAACCGGCAATGTAATTAGCATGCCGAATATTACTTGGAATGTGAATTGGAACGAAATCGCCAATAGATAAGACCATTTTACAATTTGGGCCCAAGTTAGAAGCATAGCCTAAGGTGTAAATTATCGATAGTCCATATCTCGGAAACTATAAGAGATAATGCAATTTGGCAACCGGCAATGTAATTAGCATGCCGAATATTACTTGGAATGTGAATTGGAACGAAATCGCCAATAGATAAGACCATTTTACAATTTGGGCCCAAGTTAGAAGCAGAGCCTAAGGTGTAAATTATCGATAGTCCATATCTCGGAAACTATAAGAGATAATGCAATTTGGCAACCGGCAATGTAATTAGCATGCCGAATATTACTTGGAATGTGAATTGGAACGAAATCGCCAATAGATAAGACCATTTTACAATTTGGGCCCAAGTTAGAAGCAGAGCCTAAGGTGTAAATTATCGATAGTCCATATCTCGGAAACTATAAGAGATAATGTAATTTGGCAACCGGCAATGTAATTAGCATGCCGAATATTACTTGGAATGTGAATTGGAACGAAATCGCCAATAGATAAGACCATTTTACAATTTGGGCCCAAGTTAGAAGCAGAGCCTAAGGTGTAAATTATCGATAGTCCATATCTCGGAAACTATAAGAGATAATGCAATTTGGCAACCGGCAATGTAATTAGCATGCCGAATATTACTTGGAATGTGAATTGGAACGAGATCGCCAATAGATAAGACCATTTTACAATTTGGGCCCAAGTTAGAAGCAGAGCCTAAGGTGTAAATTATCGATAGTCCATATCTCGGAAACTATAAGAGATAATGCAATTTGGCAACCGGCAATGTAATTAGCATGCCGAATATTAATTGGAATGTGAATTGGAACGAAATCGCCAATAGATAAGACCATTTTACAATTTGGGCCCAAGTTAGAAGCCGAGCCTAAGGTGTAAATTATCGATAGTCCATATCTCGGAAACTATAAGAGATAATGCAATTTGGCAACCGGCAATGTAATTAGCATGCCGAATATTACTTGGAATGTGAATTGGAACGAAATCGCCAATAGATAAGACCATTTTACAATTTGGGCCCAAGTTAGAAGCCGAGCCTAAGGTGTAAATTATCGATAGTCCATATCTCGGAAACTATAAGAGATAATGCAATTTGGCAACCGGCAATGTAATTAGCATGCCGAATATTACTTGGAATGTGAATTGGAACGAAATCGCCAATAGATAAGACCATTTTACAATTTGGGCCCAAGTTAGAAGCAGAGCCAAAGGTGTAAATTATCGATAGTCCATATCTCGGAAACTATAAGAGATAATGCAATTTGGCAACCGGCAATGTAATTAGCATGCCGAATATTACTTGGAATGTGAATTGGAACGAAATCGCCAATAGATAAGACCATTTTACAATTTGGGCCCAAGTTAGAAGCCGAGCCTAAGGTGTAAATTATCGATAGTCCATATCTCGGAAACTATAAGAGATAATGCAATTTGGCAACCGGCAATGTAATTAGCATGCCGAACATTACTTGGAATGTGAATTGGAACGAAATCGCCAATAGATAAGAGCATTTTACAATTTGGGCCCAAGTTAGAAGCAGAGCCTAAGGTGTAAATTATCGATAGTCCATATCTCGGAAACTATAAGAGATAATGCAATTTGGCAACCGGCAATGTAATTAGCATGCCGAATATTAGTTGGAATGTGAATTGGAACGAAATCGCCAATAGATAAGAGCATTTTACAATTTGGGCCCAAGTTAGAAGCAGAGCCTAAGGTGTAAATTATCGATAGTCCATATCTCGGAAACTATAAGAGATAATGCAATTTGGCAACCGGCAATGTAATTAGCATGCCGAATATTACTTGGAATGTGAATTGGAACGAAATCGCCAATAGATAAGACCGTTTTACAATTTGGCCCAAGTTAGAAGCAGAGCCTAAGGTGTAAATTATTGATAGTCCATATCTCGGAAACTATAAGAGATAATGCAATTTCGCAACCGGCAATGTAATTAGCATGCCGAATATCACTTGGAATGTGAATTGGGACGAAATCGCCAATAGATAAGACCATTTTACAATTTGGGCCCAAGTTAGAAGCAGAGCCTAAGGTGTAAATTATCGATAGTCCATATCTCGGAAACCATAAGAGATAATGCAATTTGGCAACCGGCAATGTAATTAGCATGCCGAATATTACTTGGAATGTGAATTGGAACGAAATCGCCAATAGATAAGACCATTTTACAATTTGGGCCCAAGTTAGAAGCAGAGCCTAAGGTGTAAATTATCGATAGTCCATATCTCGGAAACTATAAGAGATAATGCAATTTGGCAATCGGCAATGTAATTAGCATGCCGAATACTACTTGGAATGTGAATTGGAACGAAATCGCCAATAGGTAAGTCCATTTTACAATTTGGGCCCAAGTTAGAAGCAGAGCCTAAGGTGTAAATTATCGATAGTCCATATCTCGGAAACTATAAGAGATAATTCAATTTGGCAACCGGCATTGTAATTATCATGCCGAATATTACTTGGAATGTGAAATGTAACGAAATCGCCAATAGATAAGACCATTTTACAATTTGGGCCCAAGTTAGAAACAGAGCCTAAGGTGTAAATTATCGATAGTCCATATCTCGGAAACTATAAGAGATAATGCAATTTGGCAACCGGCAATGTAATTAGCATGCCGAATATTACTTGGAATGTGAATTGGAACGATATCGCCAATAGATAAGACCATTTTACAATTTGGGCCCAAGTTAGAAGCAGAGCCTAAGGTGTAAATTATCGATAGTCCATATCTCGGAAACTATAAGAGATAATGCAATTTGGCAACCGGCAATGCAATTAGCATGCCGAATATTACTTGGAATGTGAATTGGAACGAAATCGCCAATAGATAAGACCATTTTACAATTTGGGCCCAAGTTAGAAGCAGAGCCTAAGGTGTAAATTATTGATAGTCCATATCTCGGAAACTATAAGAGATAATGCAATTTCGCAACCGGCAATGTAATTAGCATGCCGAATATTACTTGGAATGTGAATTGGAACGAAATCGCCAATAGATAAGACCATTTTACAATTTGGGCCCAAGTTAGAAGCAGAGCCTAAGGTGTAAATTATCGATAGTCCATATCTCGGAAACTATAAGAGATAATGCAATTTGGCAACCGGCAATGTAATTAGCATGCCGAATATTACTTGGAATGTGAATTGGAACGAAATCGCCAATAGATAAGACCATTTTACAATTTGGGCCCAAGTTAGAAGCAGAGCCTATGGTGTAAATTATCGATAGTCCATATCTCGGAAACTATAAGAGATAATGCAATTTGGCAACCGGCAATGTAATTAGCATGCCGAATATTACTTGGAATGTGAATTGGAACGAAATCGCCAATAGATAAGACCATTTTACAATTTGGGCCCAAGTTAGAAGCAGAGCCTAAGGTGTAAATTATCGATAGTCCATATCTCGGAAACTATAAGAGATAATGCAATTTGGCAACCGGCAATGTAATTAGCATGCCGAATATTACTTGGAATGTGAATTGGAACGAAATCGCCAATAGATAAGACCATTTTACAATTTGGGCCCAAGTTAGAAGCAGAGCCTAAGGTGTAAATTATCGATAGTCCATATCTCGGAAACTATAAGAGATAATGCAATTTGGCAACCGGCAATGTAATTAGCATGCCGAATATTACTTGGAATGTGAATTGGAACGAAATCGCCAATAGATAAGACCATTTTACAATTTGGGCCCAAGTTAAAAGCAGAGCCTAAGGTGTAAATTATTGATAGTCCATATCTCGGAAACTATAAGAGATAATGCAATTTCGCAACCGGCAATGTAATTAGCATGCCGAATATTACTTGGAATGTGAATTGGAACGAAATCGCCAATAGATATGACCATTTTACAATTTGGGCCCAAGTTAGAAGCAGAGCCTAAGGTGTAAATTATCGATAGTCCATATCTCGGAAACTATAAGAGATAATGCAATTTGGCAACCGGCAATGTAATTAGCATGCCGAATATTACTTGGAATGTGAATTGGAACGAAATCGCCAATAGATAAGACCATTTTACAATTTGGGAGCAAGTTAGAAGCAGAGCCTAAGGTGTAAATTATCGATACTCCATATCTCGGAAACTATAAGAGATAATGCAATTTGGCAACCGGCAATGTAATTAGCATGCCGAATATTACTTGGAATGTGAATTGGAATGAAATCGCCAATAGATAAGACCATTTTACAATTTGGGCCCAAGTTAGAAGCAGAGCCTAAGGTGTAAATTATCGATAGTCCATATCTCGGAAACTATAAGAGATAATGCAATTTGGCAACCGGCAATGTAATTAGCATGCCGAATATTACTTGGAATGTGAATTGGAACGAAATCGCCAATAGATAAGACCATTTTACAATTTGGGCCCAAGTTAGAAGCAGAGCCTAAGGTGTAAATTATCGATAGTCCATATCTCGGAAACTATAAGAGATAATGCAATTTGGTAACCGGCAATGTAATTAGCATGCCGAATATCACTTGGAATGTGAATTGGGACGATAATGCAATTTGGCAACCGGCAATGTAATTAGCATGCCGAATTTTACTTGGAATGTGAATTGGAACGAAATCGCCACTAGATAAGACCATTTTACAATTTGGGCCCAAGTTAGAAGCAGAGCCTAAAGTGTAAATTATTGATAGTCCATATCTCGGAAACTATAAGAGATAATGCAATTTGGCAACCGGCAATGTAATTAGCATGCCGAATTTTACTTGGAATGTGAATTGGAACGAAATCGCCACTAGATAAGACCATTTTACAATTTGGGCCCAAGTTAGAAGCAGAGCCTAAAGTGTAAATTATTGATAGTCCATATCTCGGAAACTATAAGAGATAATGCAATTTGGCAACCGGCAATGTAATTAGCATGCCGAATATTACTTGGAATGTGAATTGGAACGAAATCGCCAATAGATAAGACCATTTTACAATTTGGGCCCAAGTTAGAAGCCGAGCCTAAGGTGTAAATTATCGATAGTCCATATCTCGGAAACTATAAGAGATAATGCAATTTGGCAACCGGCAATGTAATTAGCATGCCGAATATTACTTGGAATGTGAATTGGAACGAAATCGCCAATAGATAAGACCATTTTACAATTTGGGCCCAAGTTAGAAGCAGAGCCAAAGGTGTAAATTATCGATAGTCCATATCTCGGAAACTATAAGAGATAATGCAATTTGGCAACCGGCAATGTAATTAGCATGCCGAATATTACTTGGAATGTGAATTGGAACGAAATCGCCAATAGATAAGACCATTTTACAATTTGGGCCCAAGTTAGAAGCCGAGCCTAAGGTGTAAATTATCGATAGTCCATATCTCGGAAACTATAAGAGATAATGCAATTTGGCAACCGGCAATGTAATTAGCATGCCGAACATTACTTGGAATGTGAATTGGAACGAAATCGCCAATAGATAAGAGCATTTTACAATTTGGGCCCAAGTTAGAAGCAGAGCCTAAGGTGTAAATTATCGATAGTCCATATCTCGGAAACTATAAGAGATAATGCAATTTGGCAACCGGCAATGTAATTAGCATGCCGAATATTAGTTGGAATGTGAATTGGAACGAAATCGCCAATAGATAAGAGCATTTTACAATTTGGGCCCAAGTTAGAAGCAGAGCCTAAGGTGTAAATTATCGATAGTCCATATCTCGGAAACTATAAGAGATAATGCAATTTGGCAACCGGCAATGTAATTAGCATGCCGAATATTACTTGGAATGTGAATTGGAACGAAATCGCCAATAGATAAGACCGTTTTACAATTTGGCCCAAGTTAGAAGCAGAGCCTAAGGTGTAAATTATTGATAGTCCATATCTCGGAAACTATAAGAGATAATGCAATTTCGCAACCGGCAATGTAATTAGCATGCCGAATATCACTTGGAATGTGAATTGGGACGAAATCGCCAATAGATAAGACCATTTTACAATTTGGGCCCAAGTTAGAAGCAGAGCCTAAGGTGTAAATTATCGATAGTCCATATCTCGGAAACCATAAGAGATAATGCAATTTGGCAACCGGCAATGTAATTAGCATGCCGAATATTACTTGGAATGTGAATTGGAACGAAATCGCCAATAGATAAGACCATTTTACAATTTGGGCCCAAGTTAGAAGCAGAGCCTATGGTGTAAATTATCGATAGTCCATATCTCGGAAACTATAAGAGATAATGCAATTTGGCAACCGGCAATGTAATTAGCATGCCGAATATTACTTGGAATGTGAATTGGAACGAAATCGCCAATAGATAAGACCATTTTACAATTTGGGCCCAAGTTAGAAGCATAGCCTAAGGTGTAAATTATCGATAGTCGATATCTCGGAAACTATAAGAGATAATGCAATTTGGCAACCGGCAATGTAATTAGCATGCCGAATATTACTTGGAATGTGAATTGGAACGAAATCGCCAATAGATAAGACCATTTTACAATTTGGGCCCAAGTTAGAAGCAGAGCCTAAGGTGTAAATTATCGATAGTCCATATCTCGGAAACTATAAGAGATAATGCAATTTGGCAACCGGCAATGTAATTAGCATGCCGAATATTACTTGGAATGTGAATTGGAACGAAATCGCCAATAGATAAAACCATTTTACAATTTGGGCCCAAGTTAGAAGCAGAGCCTAAGGTGTAAATTATCGATAGTCCATATCTCGGAAACTATAAGAGATAATGCAATTTGGCAACCGGCAATGTAATTAGCATGCCGAATATTACTTGGAATGTGAATTGGAACGAAATCGCCAATAGATAAGACCATTTTACAATTTGGGCCCAAGTTAGAAGCAGAGCCTAAGGTGTAAATTATCGATAGTCCATATCTCGGAAACTATAAGAGATAATGCAATTTGGCAACCGGCAATGTAATTAGCATGCCGAATATTACTTGGAATGTGA
Source organism: Rhynchophorus ferrugineus (assembly GCF_030347505.1). NCBI lineage: Eukaryota > Metazoa > Arthropoda > Insecta > Coleoptera > Curculionidae > Rhynchophorus > Rhynchophorus ferrugineus. Next base: position 76,253 of record NW_027472891.1, read on the forward strand.
ATTGGAACGAAATCGCCAATAGATAAGACCATTTTACAATTTGGGCCCAAGTTAGAAGCAGAGCCTAAGGTGTAAATTATCGATAGTCCATATCTCGGAAACTATAAGAGATAATGCAATTTGGTAACCGGCAATGTAATTAGCATGCCGAATATCACTTGGAATGTGAATTGGGACGAAATCGCCAATAGATAAGACCATTTTACAATTTGGGCCCAAGTTAGAAGCAGAGCCTAAGGTGTAAATAATCGATAGTCCATATCTCGGAAACTATAAGAGATAATGCAATTTCGCAACCGGCAATGTAATTAGCATGCCGAATATCACTTGGAATGTGAATTGGAACGAAATCGCCAATAGGTAAGACCATTTTACAATTTGGGCCCAAGTTAGAAGCAGAGCCTAAGGTGTAAATTATCGATAGTCCGTATCTCGGAAACTATAAGAGATAATGCAATTTGGCAACCCGCAATGTAATTAGCATGCCGAATATTACTTGGAATGTGAATTGGAACGAAATCGCCAATAGATAAGACCATTTTACAATTTGGGCCCAAGTTAGAAGCAGAGCCTAAGGTGTAAATTATCGATAGTCCATATCTCGGAAACTATAAGAGATAATGCAATTTGGTAACCGGCAATGTAATTAGCATGCCGAATATCACTTGGAATGTGAATTGGGACGAAATCGCCAATAGATAAGACCATTTTACAATTTGGGCCCAAGTTAGAAGCAGAGCCTAAGGTGTAAATAATCGATAGTCCATATCTCGGAAACTATAAGAGATAATGCAATTTGGCAACCGGCAATGTAATTAGCATGCCGAATATTACTTGGAATGTGAATTGCAACGAAATCGCCAATAGATAAGACAATTTTACAATTTGGGCCCAAGTTAGAAGCAGAGCCTAAGGTGTAAATTATCGATAGTCCATATCTCGGAAACTATAAGAGATAATGCAATTTGGCAACCGGCAATGTAATTAGCATGCCGAATATTACTTGGAATGTGAATTGGAACGAAATCGCCAATAGATAAGACCATTTTACAATTTGGGCCCAAGTTAGAAGCAGAGCCTAAGGTGTAAATTATTGATAGTCCATATCTCGGAAACTATAAGAGATAATGCAATTTCGCAACCGGCAATGTAATTAGCATGCCGAATATCACTTGGAATGTGAATTGGAACGAAATCGCCAATAGGTAAGACCATTTTACAATTTGGGCCCAAGTTAGAAGCAGAGCCTAAGGTGTAAATTATCGATAGTCCGTATCTCGGAAACTATAAGAGATAATGCAATTTGGCAACCCGCAATGTAATTAGCATGCCGAATATTACTTGGAATGTGAATTGGAACGAAATCGCCAATAGATAAGACCATTTTACAATTTGGGACCAAGTCAGAAGCAGAGCCTAAGGTGTAAATTATCGATAGTCCATATCTCGGAAACTATAAGAGATAATGCAATTTGACAACCGGCAATGTAATTAGCATGCCGAATATTACTTGGAATGTGAATTGGAACGAAATCGCCAATAGATAAGACCATTTTACAATTTAGGAGCAAGTTAGAAGCAGAGCCTAAGGTGTAAATTATCGATAGTCCATATCTCGGAAACTATAAGAGATAATGCAATTTGGCAACCGGCAATGTAATTAGCATGCCGAATATTACTTGGAATGTGAATTGGAACGAAATTGCCAATAGATAAGACCATTTTACAATTTGGGCCCAAGTTAGAAGCAGAGCCTAAGGTGTAAATTATCGCTAGTCCATATCTCGGAAACTATAAGAGATAATGCAATTTGGCAACCGGCAATGTAATTAGCATGCCGAATATTACTTGGAATGTGAATTGGAACGAAATCGCCAATAGATAAGACCATTTTACAATTTGGGCCCAAGTTAGAAGCAGAGCCTAAGGTGTAAATTATTGATAGTCCATATCTCGGAAACTATAAGTGATAATGCAATTTCGCAACCGGCAATGTAATTAGCACGCCGAATATCATTTGGAATGTGAATTGGGACGAAATCGCCAATAGATAAGACCATTTTACAATTTGGGCCCAAGTTAGAAGCAGAGCCTAAGGTGTAAATTATCGATAGTCCATATCTCGGAAACTATAAGAGATAATGCAATTTGGCAACCGGCAATGTAATTAGCATGCCGAATATTACTTGGAATGTGAATTGGAACGAAATCGCCAATAGATAAGACCATTTTACAATTTGGGCCCAAGTTAGAAGCAGAGCCTAAGGTGTAAATTATCGATAGTCCATATCTCGGAAACTATAAGAGATAATGCAATTTGGCAACCGGCAATGTAATTAGCATGCCGAATATTACTTGGAATGTGAATTGGAACGAAATCGCCAATAGATAAGACCATTTTACAATTTGGGCCCAAGTTAGAAGCAGAGCCTAAGGTGTAAATTATCGATAGTCCATATCTCGGAAACTATAAGAGATAATGCAATTTCGCAACCGGCAATGTAATTAGCATGCCGAATATCACTTGGAATGTGAATTGGGACGAAATCGCCAATAGATAAGACCATTTTACAATTTGGGCCCAAGTTAGAAGCAGAGCCTAAGGTGTAAATTATCGATAGTCCATATCTCGGAAACTATAAGAGATAATGCAATTTGGCAACCGGCAATGTAATTAGCATGCCGAATATTACTTGGAATGTGAATTGGAACGAAATCGCCAATAGATAAGACCATTTTACAATTTGGGCCCAAGTTAGAAGCAGAGCCTATGGTGTAAATTATCGATAGTCCATATCTCGGAAACTATAAGAGATAATGCAATTTGGCAACCGGCAATGTAATTAGCATGCCGAATATTACTTGGAATGTGAATTGGAACGAAATCGCCAATAGATAAGACCATTTTACAATTTGGGCCCAAGTTAGAAGCAGAGCCTAAGGTGTAAATTATCGATAGTCCATATCTCGGAAACTATAAGAGATAATGCAATTTGGCAACCGGCAATGTAATTAGCATGCCGAATATTACTTGGAATGTGAATTGGAACGAAATCGCCAATAGATAAGACCATTTTACAATTTGGGCCCAAGTTAGAAGCAGAGCCTAAGGTGTAAATTATCGATAGTCCATATCTCGGAAACTATAAGAGATAATGCAATTTGGCAACCGGCAATGTAATTAGCATGCCGAATATTACTTGGAATGTGAATTGGAACGAAATCGCCAATAGATAAAACCATTTTACAATTTGGGCCCAAGTTAGAAGCAGAGCCTAAGGTGTAAATTATTGATAGTCCATATCTCGGAAACTATAAGAGATAATGCAATTTGGCAACCGGCAATGTAATTAGCATGCCGGATATTACTTGGAATGTGAATTGGAACGAAATCGCCAATAGATAAGACCATTTTACAATTTGGGCCCAAGTTAGAAGCAGAGCCTAAGGTGTAAATTATCGATAGTCCATATCTCGGAAACTATAAGAGATAATGCAATTTGGCAACCGGCAATGTAATTAGCATGCCGAATATTACTTGGAATGTGAATTGGAACGAAATCGCCAATAGATAAGACCATTTTACAATTTGGGAGCAAGTTAGAAGCAGAGCCTAAGGTGTAAATTATCGATAGTCCATATCTCGGAAACTATAAGAGATAATGCAATTTGGCAACCGGCAATGTAATTAGCATGCCGAATATTACTTGGAATGTGAATTGGAACGAAATCGCCAATAGATAAGACCATTTTACAATTTGGGCCCAAGTTAGAAGCAGAGCCTATGGTGTAAATTATCGATAGTCCATATCTCGGAAACTATAAGAGATAATGCAATTTGGCAACCGGCAATGTAATTAGCATGCCGAATATTACTTGGAATGTGAATTGGAACGAAATCGCCAATAGATAAGACCATTTTACAATTTGGGCCCAAGTTAGAAGCAGAGCCTAAGGTGTAAATTATCGATAGTCCATATCTCGGAAACTATAAGAGATAATGCAATTTGGCAACCGGCAATGTAATTAGCATGCCGAATATTACTTGGAATGTGAATTGGAAGGAAATCGCCAATAGATAAGACCATTTTACAATTTGGGCCCAAGTTAGAAGCAGAGCCTATGGTGTAAATTATCGATAGTCCATATCTCGGAAACTATAAGAGATAATGCAATTTGGCAACCGGCAATGTAATTAGCATGCCGAATATTACTTGGAATGTGAATTGGAACGAAATCGCCAATAGATAAGACCATTTTACAATTTGGGCCCAAGTTAGAAGCAGAGCCTAAGGTGTAAATTATCGATAGTCCATATCTCGGAAACTATAAGAGATAATGCAATTTGGCAACCGGCAATGTAATTAGCATGCCGAATATTACTTGGAATGTGAATTGGAACGAAATCGCCAATAGATAAGACCATTTTACAATTTGGGCCCAAGTTAGAAGCAGAGCCTAAGGTGTAAATTATCGATAGTCCATATCTCGGAAACTATAAGAGATAATGCAATTTCGCAACCGGCAATGTAATTAGCATGCCGAATATCACTTGGAATGTGAATTGGGACGAAATCGCCAATAGATAAGACCATTTTACAATTTGGGCCCAAGTTAGAAGCAGAGCCTAAGGTGTAAATTATCGATAGTCCATATCTCGGAAACTATAAGAGATAATGCAATTTGGCAACCGGCAATGTAATTAGCATGCCGAATATTACTTGGAATGTGAATTGGAACGAAATCGCCAATAGATAAGACCATTTTACAATTTGGGCCCAAGTTAGAAGCAGAGCCTAAGGTGTAAATTATCGATAGTCCATATCTCGGAAACTATAAGAGATAATGCAATTTGGTAACCGGCAATGTAATTAGCATGCCGAATATCACTTGGAATGTGAATTGGGACGAAATCGCCAATAGATAAGACCATTTTACAATTTGGGCCCAAGTTAGAAGCAGAGCCTAAGGTGTAAATTATCGATAGTCCATATCTCGGAAACTATAAGAGATAATGCAATTTGGCAACCGGCAATGTAATTAGCATGCCGAATTTTACTTGGAATGTGAATTGGAACGAAATCGCCACTAGATAAGACCATTTTACAATTTGGGCCCAAGTTAGAAGCAGAGCCTAAGGTGTAAATTATTGATAGTCCATATCTCGAAAACTATAAGAGATAATGCAATTTCGCAACCGGCAATGTAATTAGCATGCCGAATATCACTTGGAACGTGAATTGGGACGAAATCGCCAATAGATAAGACCATTTTACAATTTGGGCCCAAGTTAGAAGCAGAGCCTAAGGTGTAAATTATCGATAGTCCATATCTCGGAAACTATAAGAGATAATGCAATTTGGCAACCGGCAATGTAATTAGCATGCCGAATATTACTTGGAATGTGAATTGGAACGAAATCGCCAATAGATAAGACCATTTTACAATTTGGGCCCAAGTTAGAAGCAGAGCCTAAGGTGTAAATTATTGATAGTCCATATCTCGGAAACTATAAGAGATAATGCAATTTCGCAACCGGCAATGTAATTAGCATGCCGAATATCACTTGGAATGTGAATTGGGACGAAATCGCCAATAGATAAGACCATTTTACAATTTGGGCCCAAGTTAGAAGCAGAGCCTAAGGTGTAAATTATCGATAGTCCATATCTCGGAAACTATAAGAGATAATGCAATTTGGCAACCGGCAATGTAATTAGCATGCCGAATATTACTTGGAATGTGAATTGGAACGAAATCGCCAATAGATAAGACCATTTTACAATTTGGGCCCAAGTTAGAAGCAGAGCCTAAGGTGTAAATTATTGATAGTCCATATCTCGGAAACTATAAGAGATAATGCAATTTCGCAACCGGCAATGTAATTAGCATGCCGAATATTACTTGGAATGTGAATTGCAACGAAATCGCCAATAGATAAGACCATTTTACAATTTGGGCCCAAGTTAGAAGCAGAGCCTAAGGTGTAAATTATCGATAGTCCATATCTCGGAAACTATAAGAGATAATGTAATTTGGCAACCGGCAATGTAATTAGCATGCCGAATATTACTTGGAATGTGAATTGGAACGAAATCGCCAATAGATAAGACCATTTTACAATTTGGGCCCAAGTTAGAAGCAGAGCCTAAGGTGTAAATTATTGATAGTCCATATCTTGGAAACTATAAGAGATAATGCAATTTGGCAACCGGCAATGTAATTAGCATGCCGAATATTACTTGGAATGTGAATTGGAACGAAATCGCCAATAGATAAGACCACTTTACAATTTGGGCCCAAGTTAGAACCAGAGCCTAAGGTGTAAATTATCGATAGTCCATATCTCGGAAACTATAAGAGATAATGCAATTTGGCAACCGGCAATGTAATTAGCATGCCGAATATTACTTGGAATGTGAATTGGAACGAAATCGCCAATAGATAAGGCCATTTTACAATTTGGGCCCAAGTTAGAAGCAGAGCCTAAGGTGTAAATTATTGATAGTCCATATCTCGGAAACTATAAGAGATAATGCAATTTCGCAACCTGCAATGTAATTAGCATGCCGAATATCACTTGGAATGTGAATTGGGACGAAATCGCCAAGAGATAAGACCATTTTACAATTTGGGCCCAAGTTAGAAGCAGAGTCTAAGGTGTAAATTATCGATAGTCCATATCTCGGAAACTATAAGAGATAATGCAATTTGGCAACCGGCAATGTAATTAGCATGCCGAATATTACTTGGAATGTGAATTGGAACGAAATCGCCAATAGATAAGACCATTTTACAATTTGGGCCCAAGTTAGAAGCAGAGCCTAAGGTGTAAATTATCGATAGTCCATATCTCGGAAACTATAAGAGATAATGCAATTTGGCAACCGGCAATGTAATTAGCATGCCTAATATTACTTGGAATGTGAATTGGAACGAAATCGCCAATAGGTAAGACCATTTTACAATTTGGGCCCAAGTTAGAAGCAGAGCCTAAGGTGTAAATTATCGATAGTCCATATCTCGGAAACTATAAGAGATAATGCAATTTGGCAACCGGCAATGTAATTAGCATGCCGAATATTACTTGGAATGTGAATTGGAACGAAATCGCCAATAGATAAGACCATTTTACAATTTGGGCCCAAGTTAGAAGCAGAGGCTATGGTGTAAATTATCGATAGTCCATATCTCGGAAACTATAAGAGATAATGCAATTTGGCAACCGGCAATGTAATTAGCATGCCGAATATTACTTGGAATGTGAATTGGAACGAAATTGCCAATAGATAAGACCATTTTACAATTTGGGCCCAAGTTAGAAGCAGAGCCTAAGGTGTAAATTATCGATAGTCCATATCTCGGAAACTATAAGAGATAATGCAATTTGGCAACCGGCAATGTAATTAGCATGCCGAATATTACTTGGAATGTGAATTGGAACGAAATCGCCAATAGATAAGACCATTTTACAATTTGGGCCCAAGTTAGAAGCAGAGCCTAAGGTGTAAATTATCGATAGTCCATATCTCGGAAACTATAAGAGATAATGCAATTTGGCAACCGGCAATGTAATTAGCATGCCGAATATTACTTGGAATGTGAATTGGAACGAGATCGCCAATAGATAAGACCATTTTACAATTTGGGCCCAAGTTAGAAGCAGAGCCTAAGGTGTAAATTATCGATAGTCCATATCTCGGAAACTATAAGAGATAATGCAATTTGGCAACCGGCAATGTAATTAGCATGCCGAATGTTACTTGGAATGTGAATTGGAACGAAATCGCCAATAGATAAGACCATTTTACAATTTGGGCCCAAGTTAGAAGCCGAGCCTAAGGTGTAAATTATCGATAGTCCATATCTCGGAAACTATAAGAGATAATGCAATTTGGCAACCGGCAATGTAATTAGCATGCCGAATATTACTTGGAATGTGAATTGGAACGAAATCGCCAATAGATAAGACCATTTTACAATTTGGGCCCAAGTTAGAAGCCGAGCCTAAGGTGTAAATTATCGATAGTCCATATCTCGGAAACTATAAGAGATAATGCAATTTGGCAACCGGCAATGTAATTAGCATGCCGAATATTACTTGGAATGTGAATTGGAACGAAATCGCCAATAGATAAGACCATTTTACAATTTGGGCCCAAGTTAGAAGCAGAGCCAAAGGTGTAAATTATCGATAGTCCATATCTCGGAAACTATAAGAGATAATGCAATTTGCCAACCGGCAATGTAATTACCATGCCGAATATTACTTGGAATGTGAATTGGAACGAAATCGCCAATAGATAAGACCATTTTACAATTTGGGCCCAAGTTAGAAGCCGAGCCTAAGGTGTAAATTATCGATAGTCCATATCTCGGAAACTATAAGAGATAATGCAATTTGGCAACCGGCAATGTAATTAGCATGCCGAACATTACTTGGAATGTGAATTGGAACGAAATCGCCAATAGATAAGAGCATTTTACAATTTGGGCCCAAGTTAGAAGCAGAGCCTAAGGTGTAAATTATCGATAGTCCATATCTCGGAAACTATAAGAGATAATGCAATTTGGCAACCGGCAATGTAATTAGCATGCCGAATATTAGTTGGAATGTGAATTGGAACGAAATCGCCAATAGATAAGAGCATTTTACAATTTGGGCCCAAGTTAGAAGCAGAGCCTAAGGTGTAAATTATCGATAGTCCATATCTCGGAAACTATAAGAGATAATGCAATTTGGCAACCGGCAATGTAATTAGCATGCCGAATATTACTTGGAATGTGAATTGGAACGAAATCGCCAATAGATAAGACCATTTTACAATTTGGGCCCAAGTTAGAAGCAGAGCCTAAGGTGTAAATTATCGATAGTCCATATCTCGGAAACTATAAGAGATAATGCAATTTGGCAACCGGCAATGTAATTAGCATGCCGAATATTACTTGGAATGTGAATTGGAACGAGATCGCCAATAGATAAGACCATTTTACAATTTGGGCCCAAGTTAGAAGCAGAGCCTAAGGTGTAAATTATCGATAGTCCATATCTCGGAAACTATAAGAGATAATGCAATTTGGCAACCGGCAATGTAATTAGCATGCCGAATATTACTTGGAATGTGAATTGGAACGAAATCGCCAATAGATAAGACCATTTTACAATTTGGGCCCAAGTTAGAAGCCGAGCCTAAGGTGTAAATTATCGATAGTCCATATCTCGGAAACTATAAGAGATAATGCAATTTGGCAACCGGCAATGTAATTAGCATGCCGAATATTACTTGGAATGTGAATTGGAACGAAATCGCCAATAGATAAGACCATTTTACAATTTGGGCCCAAGTTAGAAGCCGAGCCTAAGGTGTAAATTATCGATAGTCCATATCTCGGAAACTATAAGAGATAATGCAATTTGGCAACCGGCAATGTAATTAGCATGCCGAATATTACTTGGAATGTGAATTGGAACGAAATCGCCAATAGATAAGACCATTTTACAATTTGGGCCCAAGTTAGAAGCAGAGCCAAAGGTGTAAATTATCGATAGTCCATATCTCGGAAACTATAAGAGATAATGCAATTTGGCAACCGGCAATGTAATTAGCATGCCGAATATTACTTGGAATGTGAATTGGAACGAAATCGCCAATAGATAAGACCATTTTACAATTTGGGCCCAAGTTAGAAGCCGAGCCTAAGGTGTAAATTATCGATAGTCCATATCTCGGAAACTATAAGAGATAATGCAATTTGGCAACCGGCAATGTAATTAGCATGCCGAACATTACTTGGAATGTGAATTGGAACGAAATCGCCAATAGATAAGAGCATTTTACAATTTGGGCCCAAGTTAGAAGCAGAGCCTAAGGTGTAAATTATCGATAGTCCATATCTCGGAAACTATAAGAGATAATGCAATTTGGCAACCGGCAATGTAATTAGCATGCCGAATATTAGTTGGAATGTGAATTGGAACGAAATCGCCAATAGATAAGAGCATTTTACAATTTGGGCCCAAGTTAGAAGCAGAGCCTAAGGTGTAAATTATCGATAGTCCATATCTCGGAAACTATAAGAGATAATGCAATTTGGCAACCGGCAATGTAATTAGCATGCCGAATATTACTTGGAATGTGAATTGGAACGAAATCGCCAATAGATAAGACCGTTTTACAATTTGGCCCAAGTTAGAAGCAGAGCCTAAGGTGTAAATTATTGATAGTCCATATCTCGGAAACTATAAGAGATAATGCAATTTCGCAACCGGCAATGTAATTAGCATGCCGAATATCACTTGGAATGTGAATTGGGACGAAATCGCCAATAGATAAGACCATTTTACAATTTGGGCCCAAGTTAGAAGCAGAGCCTAAGGTGTAAATTATCGATAGTCCATATCTCGGAAACCATAAGAGATAATGCAATTTGGCAACCGGCAATGTAATTAGCATGCCGAATATTACTTGGAATGTGAATTGGAACGAAATCGCCAATAGATAAGACCATTTTACAATTTGGGCCCAAGTTAGAAGCAGAGCCTATGGTGTAAATTATCGATAGTCCATATCTCGGAAACTATAAGAGATAATGCAATTTGGCAACCGGCAATGTAATTAGCATGCCGAATATTACTTGGAATGTGAATTGGAACGAAATCGCCAATAGATAAGACCATTTTACAATTTGGGCCCAAGTTAGAAGCATAGCCTAAGGTGTAAATTATCGATAGTCCATATCTCGGAAACTATAAGAGATAATGCAATTTGGCAACCGGCAATGTAATTAGCATGCCGAATATTACTTGGAATGTGAATTGGAACGAAATCGCCAATAGATAAGACCATTTTACAATTTGGGCCCAAGTTAGAAGCAGAGCCTAAGGTGTAAATTATCGATAGTCCATATCTCGGAAACTATAAGAGATAATGCAATTTGGCAACCGGCAATGTAATTAGCATGCCGAATATTACTTGGAATGTGAATTGGAACGAAATCGCCAATAGATAAGACCATTTTACAATTTGGGCCCAAGTTAGAAGCAGAGCCTAAGGTGTAAATTATCGATAGTCCATATCTCGGAAACTATAAGAGATAATGTAATTTGGCAACCGGCAATGTAATTAGCATGCCGAATATTACTTGGAATGTGAATTGGAACGAAATCGCCAATAGATAAGACCATTTTACAATTTGGGCCCAAGTTAGAAGCAGAGCCTAAGGTGTAAATTATCGATAGTCCATATCTCGGAAACTATAAGAGATAATGCAATTTGGCAACCGGCAATGTAATTAGCATGCCGAATATTACTTGGAATGTGAATTGGAACGAGATCGCCAATAGATAAGACCATTTTACAATTTGGGCCCAAGTTAGAAGCAGAGCCTAAGGTGTAAATTATCGATAGTCCATATCTCGGAAACTATAAGAGATAATGCAATTTGGCAACCGGCAATGTAATTAGCATGCCGAATATTAATTGGAATGTGAATTGGAACGAAATCGCCAATAGATAAGACCATTTTACAATTTGGGCCCAAGTTAGAAGCCGAGCCTAAGGTGTAAATTATCGATAGTCCATATCTCGGAAACTATAAGAGATAATGCAATTTGGCAACCGGCAATGTAATTAGCATGCCGAATATTACTTGGAATGTGAATTGGAACGAAATCGCCAATAGATAAGACCATTTTACAATTTGGGCCCAAGTTAGAAGCCGAGCCTAAGGTGTAAATTATCGATAGTCCATATCTCGGAAACTATAAGAGATAATGCAATTTGGCAACCGGCAATGTAATTAGCATGCCGAATATTACTTGGAATGTGAATTGGAACGAAATCGCCAATAGATAAGACCATTTTACAATTTGGGCCCAAGTTAGAAGCAGAGCCAAAGGTGTAAATTATCGATAGTCCATATCTCGGAAACTATAAGAGATAATGCAATTTGGCAACCGGCAATGTAATTAGCATGCCGAATATTACTTGGAATGTGAATTGGAACGAAATCGCCAATAGATAAGACCATTTTACAATTTGGGCCCAAGTTAGAAGCCGAGCCTAAGGTGTAAATTATCGATAGTCCATATCTCGGAAACTATAAGAGATAATGCAATTTGGCAACCGGCAATGTAATTAGCATGCCGAACATTACTTGGAATGTGAATTGGAACGAAATCGCCAATAGATAAGAGCATTTTACAATTTGGGCCCAAGTTAGAAGCAGAGCCTAAGGTGTAAATTATCGATAGTCCATATCTCGGAAACTATAAGAGATAATGCAATTTGGCAACCGGCAATGTAATTAGCATGCCGAATATTAGTTGGAATGTGAATTGGAACGAAATCGCCAATAGATAAGAGCATTTTACAATTTGGGCCCAAGTTAGAAGCAGAGCCTAAGGTGTAAATTATCGATAGTCCATATCTCGGAAACTATAAGAGATAATGCAATTTGGCAACCGGCAATGTAATTAGCATGCCGAATATTACTTGGAATGTGAATTGGAACGAAATCGCCAATAGATAAGACCGTTTTACAATTTGGCCCAAGTTAGAAGCAGAGCCTAAGGTGTAAATTATTGATAGTCCATATCTCGGAAACTATAAGAGATAATGCAATTTCGCAACCGGCAATGTAATTAGCATGCCGAATATCACTTGGAATGTGAATTGGGACGAAATCGCCAATAGATAAGACCATTTTACAATTTGGGCCCAAGTTAGAAGCAGAGCCTAAGGTGTAAATTATCGATAGTCCATATCTCGGAAACCATAAGAGATAATGCAATTTGGCAACCGGCAATGTAATTAGCATGCCGAATATTACTTGGAATGTGAATTGGAACGAAATCGCCAATAGATAAGACCATTTTACAATTTGGGCCCAAGTTAGAAGCAGAGCCTAAGGTGTAAATTATCGATAGTCCATATCTCGGAAACTATAAGAGATAATGCAATTTGGCAATCGGCAATGTAATTAGCATGCCGAATACTACTTGGAATGTGAATTGGAACGAAATCGCCAATAGGTAAGTCCATTTTACAATTTGGGCCCAAGTTAGAAGCAGAGCCTAAGGTGTAAATTATCGATAGTCCATATCTCGGAAACTATAAGAGATAATTCAATTTGGCAACCGGCATTGTAATTATCATGCCGAATATTACTTGGAATGTGAAATGTAACGAAATCGCCAATAGATAAGACCATTTTACAATTTGGGCCCAAGTTAGAAACAGAGCCTAAGGTGTAAATTATCGATAGTCCATATCTCGGAAACTATAAGAGATAATGCAATTTGGCAACCGGCAATGTAATTAGCATGCCGAATATTACTTGGAATGTGAATTGGAACGATATCGCCAATAGATAAGACCATTTTACAATTTGGGCCCAAGTTAGAAGCAGAGCCTAAGGTGTAAATTATCGATAGTCCATATCTCGGAAACTATAAGAGATAATGCAATTTGGCAACCGGCAATGCAATTAGCATGCCGAATATTACTTGGAATGTGAATTGGAACGAAATCGCCAATAGATAAGACCATTTTACAATTTGGGCCCAAGTTAGAAGCAGAGCCTAAGGTGTAAATTATTGATAGTCCATATCTCGGAAACTATAAGAGATAATGCAATTTCGCAACCGGCAATGTAATTAGCATGCCGAATATTACTTGGAATGTGAATTGGAACGAAATCGCCAATAGATAAGACCATTTTACAATTTGGGCCCAAGTTAGAAGCAGAGCCTAAGGTGTAAATTATCGATAGTCCATATCTCGGAAACTATAAGAGATAATGCAATTTGGCAACCGGCAATGTAATTAGCATGCCGAATATTACTTGGAATGTGAATTGGAACGAAATCGCCAATAGATAAGACCATTTTACAATTTGGGCCCAAGTTAGAAGCAGAGCCTATGGTGTAAATTATCGATAGTCCATATCTCGGAAACTATAAGAGATAATGCAATTTGGCAACCGGCAATGTAATTAGCATGCCGAATATTACTTGGAATGTGAATTGGAACGAAATCGCCAATAGATAAGACCATTTTACAATTTGGGCCCAAGTTAGAAGCAGAGCCTAAGGTGTAAATTATCGATAGTCCATATCTCGGAAACTATAAGAGATAATGCAATTTGGCAACCGGCAATGTAATTAGCATGCCGAATATTACTTGGAATGTGAATTGGAACGAAATCGCCAATAGATAAGACCATTTTACAATTTGGGCCCAAGTTAGAAGCAGAGCCTAAGGTGTAAATTATCGATAGTCCATATCTCGGAAACTATAAGAGATAATGCAATTTGGCAACCGGCAATGTAATTAGCATGCCGAATATTACTTGGAATGTGAATTGGAACGAAATCGCCAATAGATAAGACCATTTTACAATTTGGGCCCAAGTTAAAAGCAGAGCCTAAGGTGTAAATTATTGATAGTCCATATCTCGGAAACTATAAGAGATAATGCAATTTCGCAACCGGCAATGTAATTAGCATGCCGAATATTACTTGGAATGTGAATTGGAACGAAATCGCCAATAGATATGACCATTTTACAATTTGGGCCCAAGTTAGAAGCAGAGCCTAAGGTGTAAATTATCGATAGTCCATATCTCGGAAACTATAAGAGATAATGCAATTTGGCAACCGGCAATGTAATTAGCATGCCGAATATTACTTGGAATGTGAATTGGAACGAAATCGCCAATAGATAAGACCATTTTACAATTTGGGAGCAAGTTAGAAGCAGAGCCTAAGGTGTAAATTATCGATACTCCATATCTCGGAAACTATAAGAGATAATGCAATTTGGCAACCGGCAATGTAATTAGCATGCCGAATATTACTTGGAATGTGAATTGGAATGAAATCGCCAATAGATAAGACCATTTTACAATTTGGGCCCAAGTTAGAAGCAGAGCCTAAGGTGTAAATTATCGATAGTCCATATCTCGGAAACTATAAGAGATAATGCAATTTGGCAACCGGCAATGTAATTAGCATGCCGAATATTACTTGGAATGTGAATTGGAACGAAATCGCCAATAGATAAGACCATTTTACAATTTGGGCCCAAGTTAGAAGCAGAGCCTAAGGTGTAAATTATCGATAGTCCATATCTCGGAAACTATAAGAGATAATGCAATTTGGCAACCGGCAATGTAATTAGCATGCCGAATATCACTTGGAATGTGAATTGGGACGATAATGCAATTTGGCAACCGGCAATGTAATTAGCATGCCGAATTTTACTTGGAATGTGAATTGGAACGAAATCGCCACTAGATAAGACCATTTTACAATTTGGGCCCAAGTTAGAAGCAGAGCCTAAAGTGTAAATTATTGATAGTCCATATCTCGGAAACTATAAGAGATAATGCAATTTGGCAACCGGCAATGTAATTAGCATGCCGAATTTTACTTGGAATGTGAATTGGAACGAAATCGCCACTAGATAAGACCATTTTACAATTTGGGCCCAAGTTAGAAGCAGAGCCTAAAGTGTAAATTATTGATAGTCCATATCTCGGAAACTATAAGAGATAATGCAATTTGGCAACCGGCAATGTAATTAGCATGCCGAATATTACTTGGAATGTGAATTGGAACGAAATCGCCAATAGATAAGACCATTTTACAATTTGGGCCCAAGTTAGAAGCCGAGCCTAAGGTGTAAATTATCGATAGTCCATATCTCGGAAACTATAAGAGATAATGCAATTTGGCAACCGGCAATGTAATTAGCATGCCGAATATTACTTGGAATGTGAATTGGAACGAAATCGCCAATAGATAAGACCATTTTACAATTTGGGCCCAAGTTAGAAGCAGAGCCAAAGGTGTAAATTATCGATAGTCCATATCTCGGAAACTATAAGAGATAATGCAATTTGGCAACCGGCAATGTAATTAGCATGCCGAATATTACTTGGAATGTGAATTGGAACGAAATCGCCAATAGATAAGACCATTTTACAATTTGGGCCCAAGTTAGAAGCCGAGCCTAAGGTGTAAATTATCGATAGTCCATATCTCGGAAACTATAAGAGATAATGCAATTTGGCAACCGGCAATGTAATTAGCATGCCGAACATTACTTGGAATGTGAATTGGAACGAAATCGCCAATAGATAAGAGCATTTTACAATTTGGGCCCAAGTTAGAAGCAGAGCCTAAGGTGTAAATTATCGATAGTCCATATCTCGGAAACTATAAGAGATAATGCAATTTGGCAACCGGCAATGTAATTAGCATGCCGAATATTAGTTGGAATGTGAATTGGAACGAAATCGCCAATAGATAAGAGCATTTTACAATTTGGGCCCAAGTTAGAAGCAGAGCCTAAGGTGTAAATTATCGATAGTCCATATCTCGGAAACTATAAGAGATAATGCAATTTGGCAACCGGCAATGTAATTAGCATGCCGAATATTACTTGGAATGTGAATTGGAACGAAATCGCCAATAGATAAGACCGTTTTACAATTTGGCCCAAGTTAGAAGCAGAGCCTAAGGTGTAAATTATTGATAGTCCATATCTCGGAAACTATAAGAGATAATGCAATTTCGCAACCGGCAATGTAATTAGCATGCCGAATATCACTTGGAATGTGAATTGGGACGAAATCGCCAATAGATAAGACCATTTTACAATTTGGGCCCAAGTTAGAAGCAGAGCCTAAGGTGTAAATTATCGATAGTCCATATCTCGGAAACCATAAGAGATAATGCAATTTGGCAACCGGCAATGTAATTAGCATGCCGAATATTACTTGGAATGTGAATTGGAACGAAATCGCCAATAGATAAGACCATTTTACAATTTGGGCCCAAGTTAGAAGCAGAGCCTATGGTGTAAATTATCGATAGTCCATATCTCGGAAACTATAAGAGATAATGCAATTTGGCAACCGGCAATGTAATTAGCATGCCGAATATTACTTGGAATGTGAATTGGAACGAAATCGCCAATAGATAAGACCATTTTACAATTTGGGCCCAAGTTAGAAGCATAGCCTAAGGTGTAAATTATCGATAGTCGATATCTCGGAAACTATAAGAGATAATGCAATTTGGCAACCGGCAATGTAATTAGCATGCCGAATATTACTTGGAATGTGAATTGGAACGAAATCGCCAATAGATAAGACCATTTTACAATTTGGGCCCAAGTTAGAAGCAGAGCCTAAGGTGTAAATTATCGATAGTCCATATCTCGGAAACTATAAGAGATAATGCAATTTGGCAACCGGCAATGTAATTAGCATGCCGAATATTACTTGGAATGTGAATTGGAACGAAATCGCCAATAGATAAAACCATTTTACAATTTGGGCCCAAGTTAGAAGCAGAGCCTAAGGTGTAAATTATCGATAGTCCATATCTCGGAAACTATAAGAGATAATGCAATTTGGCAACCGGCAATGTAATTAGCATGCCGAATATTACTTGGAATGTGAATTGGAACGAAATCGCCAATAGATAAGACCATTTTACAATTTGGGCCCAAGTTAGAAGCAGAGCCTAAGGTGTAAATTATCGATAGTCCATATCTCGGAAACTATAAGAGATAATGCAATTTGGCAACCGGCAATGTAATTAGCATGCCGAATATTACTTGGAATGTGAATTGGAACGAGATCGCCAATAGATAAGACCATTTTACAATTTGGGCCCAAGTTAGAAGCAGAGCCTAAGGTGTAAATTATCGATAGTCCATATCTCGGAAACTATAAGAGATAATGCAATTTGGCAACCGGCAATGTAATTAGCATGCCGAATATTACTTGGAATGTGAATTGGAACGAAATCGCCAATAGATAAGACCATTTTACAATTTGGGCCCAAGTTAGAAGCCGAGCCTAAGGTGTAAATTATCGATAGTCCATATCTCGGAAACTATAAGAGATAATGCAATTTGGCAACCGGCAATGTAATTAGCATGCCGAATATTACTTGGAATGTGAATTGGAACGAAATCGCCAATAGATAAGACCATTTTACAATTTGGGCCCAAGTTAGAAGCCGAGCCTAAGGTGTAAATTATCGATAGTCCATATCTCGGAAACTATAAGAGATAATGCAATTTGGCAACCGGCAATGTAATTAGCATGCCGAATATTACTTGGAATGTGAATTGGAACGAAATCGCCAATAGATAAGACCATTTTACAATTTGGGCCCAAGTTAGAAGCAGAGCCAAAGGTGTAAATTATCGATAGTCCATATCTCGGAAACTATAAGAGATAATGCAATTTGGCAACCGGCAATGTAATTAGCATGCCGAATATTACTTGGAATGTGAATTGGAACGAAATCGCCAATAGATAAGACCATTTTACAATTTGGGCCCAAGTTAGAAGCCGAGCCTAAGGTGTAAATTATCGATAGTCCATATCTCGGAAACTATAAGAGATAATGCAATTTGGCAATCGGCAATGTAATTAGCATGCCGAACATTACTTGGAATGTGAATTGGAACGAAATCGCCAATAGATAAGAGCATTTTACAATTTGGGCCCAAGTTAGAAGCAGAGCCTAAGGTGTAAATTATCGATAGTCCATATCTCGGAAACTATAAGAGATAATGCAATTTGGCAACCGGCAATGTAATTAGCATGCCGAATATTAGTTGGAATGTGAATTGGAACGAAATCGCCAATAGATAAGAGCATTTTACAATTTGGGCCCAAGTTAGAAGCAGAGCCTAAGGTGTAAATTATCGATAGTCCATATCTCGGAAACTATAAGAGATAATGCAATTTGGCAACCGGCAATGTAATTAGCATGCCGAATATTACTTGGAATGTGAATTGGAACGAAATCGCCAATAGATAAGACCGTTTTACAATTTGGCCCAAGTTAGAAGCAGAGCCTAAGGTGTAAATTATTGATAGTCCATATCTCGGAAACTATAAGAGATAATGCAATTTCGCAACCGGCAATGTAATTAGCATGCCGAATATCACTTGGAATGTGAATTGGGACGAAATCGCCAATAGATAAGACCATTTTACAATTTGGGCCCAAGTTAGAAGCAGAGCCTAAGGTGTAAATTATCGATAGTCCATATCTCGGAAACCATAAGAGATAATGCAATTTGGCAACCGGCAATGTAATTAGCATGCCGAATATTACTTGGAATGTGAATTGGAACGAAATCGCCAATAGATAAGACCATTTTACAATTTGGGCCCAAGTTAGAAGCAGAGCCTAAGGTGTAAATTATCGATAGTCCATATCTCGGAAACTATAAGAGATAATGCAATTTGGCAATCGGCAATGTAATTAGCATGCCGAATACTACTTGGAATGTGAATTGGAACGAAATCGCCAATAGGTAAGTCCATTTTACAATTTGGGCCCAAGTTAGAAGCAGAGCCTAAGGTGTAAATTATCGATAGTCCATATCTCGGAAACTATAAGAGATAATTCAATTTGGCAACCGGCATTGTAATTATCATGCCGAATATTACTTGGAATGTGAAATGTAACGAAATCGCCAATAGATAAGACCATTTTACAATTTGGGCCCAAGTTAGAAACAGAGCCTAAGGTGTAAATTATCGATAGTCCATATCTCGGAAACTATAAGAGATAATGCAATTTGGCAACCGGCAATGTAATTAGCATGCCGAATATTACTTGGAATGTGAATTGGAACGATATCGCCAATAGATAAGACCATTTTACAATTTGGGCCCAAGTTAGAAGCAGAGCCTAAGGTGTAAATTATCGATAGTCCATATCTCGGAAACTATAAGAGATAATGCAATTTGGCAACCGGCAATGCAATTAGCATGCCGAATATTACTTGGAATGTGAATTGGAACGAAATCGCCAATAGATAAGACCATTTTACAATTTGGGCCCAAGTTAGAAGCAGAGCCTAAGGTGTAAATTATTGATAGTCCATATCTCGGAAACTATAAGAGATAATGCAATTTCGCAACCGGCAATGTAATTAGCATGCCGAATATTACTTGGAATGTGAATTGGAACGAAATCGCCAATAGATAAGACCATTTTACAATTTGGGCCCAAGTTAGAAGCAGAGCCTAAGGTGTAAATTATCGATAGTCCATATCTCGGAAACTATAAGAGATAATGCAATTTGGCAACCGGCAATGTAATTAGCATGCCGAATATTACTTGGAATGTGAATTGGAACGAAATCGCCAATAGATAAGACCATTTTACAATTTGGGCCCAAGTTAGAAGCAGAGCCTATGGTGTAAATTATCGATAGTCCATATCTCGGAAACTATAAGAGATAATGCAATTTGGCAACCGGCAATGTAATTAGCATGCCGAATATTACTTGGAATGTGAATTGGAACGAAATCGCCAATAGATAAGACCATTTTACAATTTGGGCCCAAGTTAGAAGCAGAGCCTAAGGTGTAAATTATCGATAGTCCATATCTCGGAAACTATAAGAGATAATGCAATTTGGCAACCGGCAATGTAATTAGCATGCCGAATATTACTTGGAATGTGAATTGGAACGAAATCGCCAATAGATAAGACCATTTTACAATTTGGGCCCAAGTTAGAAGCAGAGCCTAAGGTGTAAATTATCGATAGTCCATATCTCGGAAACTATAAGAGATAATGCAATTTGGCAACCGGCAATGTAATTAGCATGCCGAATATTACTTGGAATGTGAATTGGAACGAAATCGCCAATAGATAAGACCATTTTACAATTTGGGCCCAAGTTAAAAGCAGAGCCTAAGGTGTAAATTATTGATAGTCCATATCTCGGAAACTATAAGAGATAATGCAATTTCGCAACCGGCAATGTAATTAGCATGCCGAATATTACTTGGAATGTGAATTGGAACGAAATCGCCAATAGATATGACCATTTTACAATTTGGGCCCAAGTTAGAAGCAGAGCCTAAGGTGTAAATTATCGATAGTCCATATCTCGGAAACTATAAGAGATAATGCAATTTGGCAACCGGCAATGTAATTAGCATGCCGAATATTACTTGGAATGTGAATTGGAACGAAATCGCCAATAGATAAGACCATTTTACAATTTGGGAGCAAGTTAGAAGCAGAGCCTAAGGTGTAAATTATCGATACTCCATATCTCGGAAACTATAAGAGATAATGCAATTTGGCAACCGGCAATGTAATTAGCATGCCGAATATTACTTGGAATGTGAATTGGAATGAAATCGCCAATAGATAAGACCATTTTACAATTTGGGCCCAAGTTAGAAGCAGAGCCTAAGGTGTAAATTATCGATAGTCCATATCTCGGAAACTATAAGAGATAATGCAATTTGGCAACCGGCAATGTAATTAGCATGCCGAATATTACTTGGAATGTGAATTGGAACGAAATCGCCAATAGATAAGACCATTTTACAATTTGGGCCCAAGTTAGAAGCAGAGCCTAAGGTGTAAATTATCGATAGTCCATATCTCGGAAACTATAAGAGATAATGCAATTTGGTAACCGGCAATGTAATTAGCATGCCGAATATCACTTGGAATGTGAATTGGGACGATAATGCAATTTGGCAACCGGCAATGTAATTAGCATGCCGAATTTTACTTGGAATGTGAATTGGAACGAAATCGCCACTAGATAAGACCATTTTACAATTTGGGCCCAAGTTAGAAGCAGAGCCTAAGGTGTAAATTATTGATAGTCCATATCTCGGAAACTATAAGAGATAATGCAATTTCGCAACCGGCAATGTAATTAGCATGCCGAATATCACTTGGAATGTGAATTGGGACGAAATCGCCAATAGATAAGACCATTTTACAATTTGGGCCCAAGTTAGAAGCAGAGCCTAAGGTGTAAATTATCGATAGTCCATATCTCGGAAACTATAAGAGATAATGCAATTTGGCAACCGGCAATGTAATTAGCATGCCGAATATTACTTGGAATGTGAATTGGAACGAAATCGCCAATAGATAAGACCATTTTACAATTTGGGCCCATGTTAGAA
The DNA here is from genome assembly GCF_030347505.1 of Rhynchophorus ferrugineus. Taxonomy (NCBI): domain Eukaryota; kingdom Metazoa; phylum Arthropoda; class Insecta; order Coleoptera; family Curculionidae; genus Rhynchophorus; species Rhynchophorus ferrugineus. Next base: position 98,243 of record NW_027472891.1, read on the forward strand.
GCAGAGCCTAAGGTGTAAATTATCGATAGTCCATATCTCGGAAACTATAAGAGATAATGCAATTTGGCAAACGGCAATGTAATTAGCATGCCGAATTTTACTTGGAATGTGAATTGGAACGAAATCGCCACTAGATAAGACCATTTTACAATTTGGGCCCAAGTTAGAAGCAGAGCCTAAAGTGTAAATTATTGATAGTCCATATCTCGGAAACTATAAGAGATAATGCAATTTCGCAACCGGCAATGTAATTAGCATGCCGAATATCACTTGGAATGTGAATTGGGACGAAATCGTCAATAGATAAGACCATTTTACAATTTGGGCCCAAGTTAGAAGCAGAGCCTAAGGTGTAAATTATCGATAGTCCATATCTCGGAAACTATAAGAGATAATGCAATTTGGCAACCGGCAATGTAATTAGCATGCCGAATATTACTTGGAATGTGAATTGGAACGAAATCGCCAATAGATAAGACCATTTTACAATTTGGGCCCAAGTTAGAAGCAGAGCCTAAGGTGTAAATTATCGATAGTCCATATCTCGGAAACTATAAGAGATAATGCAATTTCTCAACCGGCAATGTAATTAGCATGCCGAATATCACTTGGAATGTGAATTGGGACGAAATCGCCAATAGATAAGACCATTTTACAATTTGGGCCCAAGTTAGAAGCAGAGCCTAAGGTGTAAATTATCGATAGTCCATATCTCGGAAACTATAAGAGATAATGCAATTTGGCAACCATCAATGTAATTAGCATGCCGAATATTACTTGGAATGTGAATTGGAACGAAATCGCCAATAGATAAGACCATTTTACAATTTGGGCCCAAGTTAGAAGCAGAGCCTATGGTGTAAATTATCGATAGTCCATATCTCGGAAACTATAAGAGATAATGCAATTTGGCAACCGGCAATGTAATTAGCATGCCGAATATTACTTGGAATGTGAATTGGAACGAAATCGCCAATAGAAAAGTCCATTTTACAATTTGGGCCCAAGTTAGAAGCAGAGCCTAAGGTGTAAATTATCGATAGTCCATATCTCGGAAACTATAAGAGATAATGCAATTTGGCAACCGGCAATGTAATTAGCATGCCGAATATTACTTGGAATGTGAATTGGAACGAAATCGCCAATAGATAAGACCATTTTACAATTTGGGCCCAATTTAGAAGCAGAGCCTAAGGTGTAAATTATCGATAGTCCATATCTCGGAAACTATAAGAGATAATGCAATTTGGCAACCGGCAATGTAATTAGCATGCCGAATATTACTTGGAATGTGAATTGGAACGAAATCGCCAATAGATAAGACCATTTTACAATTTGGGCCCAAGTTAGAAGCAGAGCCTAAGGTGTAAATTATTGATAGTCCATATCTCGGAAACTATAAGAGATAATGCAATTTCGCATCCGGCAATGTAATTAGCATGCCGAATATCACTTGGAATGTGAATTGGGACGAAATCGCCAATAGATAAGACCATTTTACAATTTGGGCCCAAGTTAGAAGCAGAGCCTAAGGTGTAAATTATCGATAGTCCATATCTCTGAAACTATAAGAGATAATGCAATTTGGCAACCGGCAATGTAATTAGCATGCCGAATATTACTTGGAATGTGAATTGGAACGAAATCGCCAATAGATAAGACCATTTTACAATTTGGGCCCAAGTTAGAAGCAGAGTCTATGGTGTAAATTATCGATAGTCCATATCTCGGAAACTATAAGAGATAATGCAATTTGGCAACCGGCAATGTAATTAGCATGCCGAATATTACTTGGAATGTGAATTGGAACGAAATCGCCAATAGATAAGACCATTTTACATTTTGGGCCCAAGTTAGAAGCAGAGCCTAAGGTGTAAATTATCGATAGTCCATATCTCGGAAACTATAAGAAATAATGCAATTTGGCAACCGGCAATGTAATTAGCATGCCGAGTATTACTTGGAATGTGAATTGGAACGAAATCGCCAATAGATAAGACCATTTTACAATTTGGGCCCAAGTTAGAAGCAGAGCCTATGGTGTAAATTATCGATAGTCCATATCTCGGAAACTATAAGAGATAATGCAATTTGGCAACCGGCAATGTAATTAGCATGCCGAATATTACTTGGAATGTGAATTGGAACGAAATCGCCAATAGATAAGACCATTTTACAATTTGGGCCCAAGTTAGAAGCAGAGCCTAAGGTGTAAATTATCGATAGTCCATATCTCGGAAACTATAAGAGATAATGCAATTTGGCAACCGGCAATGTAATTAGCATGCCGAATATTACTTGGAATGTGAATTGGAACGAAATCGCCAATAGATAAGACCATTTTACAATTTGGGCCCAAGTTAGAAGCAGAGCCTAAGGTGTAAATTATCGATAGTCCATATCTCGGAAACTATAAGAGATAATGCAATTTGGCAACCGGCAATGTAATTAGCATGCCGAATATTACTTGGAATGTGAATTGGAACGAAATCGCCAATAGATAAGACCATTTTACAATTTGGGCCCAAGTTAGAAGCAGAGCCTAAGGTGTAAATTATTGATAGTCCATATCTCGGAAACTATAAGAGATAATGCAATTTCGCAACCGGCAATGTAATTAGCATGCCGAATATTACTTGGAATGTGAATTGGAACGAAATCGCCAATAGATAAGACCATTTTACAATTTGGGCCCAAGTTAGAAGCAGAGCCTAAGGTGTAAATTATCGATAGTCCATATCTCGGAAACTATAAGAGATAATGCAATTTGGCAACCGGCAATGTAATTAGCATGCCGAATATTACTTGGAATGTGAATTGGAACGAAATCGCCAATAGATAAGACCATTTTACAATTTGGGCCCAAGTTAGAAGCAGAGCCTATGGTGTAAATTATCGATAGTCCATATCTCGGAAACTATAAGAGATAATGCAATTTGGCAACCGGCAATGTAATTAGCATGCCGAATATTACTTGGAATGTGAATTGGAACGAAATCGCCAATAGATAAGACCATTTTACAATTTGGGCCCAAGTTAGAAGCAGAGCCTAAGGTGTAAATTATCGATAGTCCGTATCTCGGAAACTATAAGAGATAATGCAATTTGGCAACCGGCAATGTAATTAGCATGCCGAATATTACTTGGAATGTGAATTGGAACGAAATCGCCAATAGATAAGACCATTTTACAATTTGGGCCCAAGTTAGAAGCAGAGCCTAAGGTGTAAATTATCGATAGTCCATATCTCGGAAACTATAAGAGATAATGCAATTTGGCAACCGGCAATGTAATTAGCATGCCGAATATTACTTGGAATGTGAATTGGAACGAAATCGCCAATAGATAAGACCATTTTACAATTTGGGCCCAAGTTAGAAGCAGAGCCTAAGGTGTAAATTATTGATAGTCCATATCTCGGAAACTATAAGAGATAATGCAATTTCGCAACCGGCAATGTAATTAGCATGCCGAATATTACTTGGAATGTGAATTGGAACGAAATCGCCAATAGATAAGACCATTTTACAATTTGGGCCCAAGTTAGAAGCAGAGCCTAAGGTGTATATTATCGATAGTCCATATCTCGGAAACTATAAGAGATAATGCAATTTGGCAACCGGCAATGTAATTAGCATGCCGAATATTACTTGGAGTGTGAATTGGAACGAAATCGCCAATAGATAAGACCATTTTACAATTTGGGCCCAAGTTAGAAGCAGAGCCTAAGGTGTAAATTATTGATAGTCCATATCTCGGAAACTATAAGAGATAATGCAATTTCGCATCCGGCAATGTAATTAGCATGCCGAATATCACTTGGAATGTGAATTGGGACGAAATCGCCAATAGATAAGACCATTTTACAATTTGGGCCCAAGTTAGAAGCAGAGCCTAAGGTGTAAATTATCGATAGTCCATATCTCGGAAACTATAAGAGATAATGCAATTTGGCAACCGGCAATGTAATTAGCATGCCGAATATTACTTGGAATGTGAATTGGAACGAAATCGCCAATAGATAAGACCATTTTACAATTTGGGCCCAAGTTAGAAGCAGAGCCTATGGTGTAAATTATCGATAGTCCATATCTCGGAAACTATAAGAGATAATGCAATTTGGCAACCGGCAATGTAATTATCATGTCGAATATTACTTGGAATGTGAATTGGAACGAAATCGCCAATAGATAAGACCATTTTACATTTTGGGCCCAAGTTAGAAGCAGAGCCTAAGGTGTAAATTATCGATAGTCCATATCTCGGAAACTATAAGAAATAATGCAATTTGGCAACCGGCAATGTAATTAGCATGCCGAGTATTACTTGGAATGTGAATTGGAACGAAATCGCCAATAGATAAGACCATTTTACAATTTGGGCCCAAGTTAGAAGCAGAGCCTATGGTGTAAATTATCGATAGTCCATATCTCGGAAACTATAAGAGATAATGCAATTTGGCAACCGGCAATGTAATTAGCATGCCGAATATTACTTGGAATGTGAATTGGAACGAAATCGCCAATAGATAAGACCATTTTACAATTTGGGCCCAAGTTAGAAGCAGAGCCTAAGGTGTAAATTATCGATAGTCCATATCTCGGAAACTATAAGAGATAATGCAATTTGGCAACCGGCAATGTAATTAGCATGCCGAATATTACTTGGAATGTGAATTGGAACGAAATCGCCAATAGATAAGACCATTTTACAATTTGGGCCCAAGTTAGAAGCAGAGCCTAAGGTGTAAATTATCGATAGTCCATATCTCGGAAACTATAAGAGATAATGCAATTTGGCAACCGGCAATGTAATTAGCATGCCGAATATTACTTGGAATGTGAATTGGAACGAAATCGCCAATAGATAAGACCATTTTACAATTTGGGCCCAAGTTAGAAGCAGAGCCTAAGGTGTAAATTATTGATAGTCCATATCTCGGAAACTATAAGAGATAATGCAATTTCGCAACCGGCAATGTAATTAGCATGCCGAATATTACTTGGAATGTGAATTGGAACGAAATCGCCAATAGATAAGACCATTTTACAATTTGGGCCCAAGTTAGAAGCAGAGCCTAAGGTGTAAATTATCGATAGTCCATATCTCGGAAACTATAAGAGATAATGCAATTTGGCAACCGGCAATGTAATTAGCATGCCGAATATTACTTGGAATGTGAATTGGAACGAAATCGCCAATAGATAAGACCATTTTACAATTTGGGCCCAAGTTAGAAGCAGAGCCTATGGTGTAAATTATCGATAGTCCATATCTCGGAAACTATAAGAGATAATGCAATTTGGCAACCGGCAATGTAATTAGCATGCCGAATATTACTTGGAATGTGAATTGGAACGAAATCGCCAATAGATAAGACCATTTTACAATTTGGGCCCAAGTTAGAAGCAGAGCCTAAGGTGTAAATTATCGATAGTCCATATCTCGGAAACTATAAGAGATAATGCAATTTGGCAACCGGCAATGTAATTAGCATGCCGAATATTACTTGGAATGTGAATTGGAACGAAATCGCCAATAGATAAGACCATTTTACAATTTGGGCCCAAGTTAGAAGCAGAGCCTAAGGTGTAAATTATCGATAGTCCATATCTCGGAAACTATAAGAGATAATGCAATTTGGCAACCGGCAATGTAATTAGCATGCCGAATATTACTTGGAATGTGAATTGGAACGAAATCGCCAATAGATAAGACCATTTTACAATTTGGGCCCAAGTTAGAAGCAGAGCCTAAGGTGTAAATTATTGATAGTCCATATCTCGGAAACTATAAGAGATAATGCAATTTCGCAACCGGCAATGTAATTAGCATGCCGAATATTACTTGGAATGTGAATTGGAACGAAATCGCCAATAGATAAGACCATTTTACAATTTGGGCCCAAGTTAGAAGCAGAGCCTAAGGTGTAAATTATCGATAGTCCATATCTCGGAAACTATAAGAGATAATGCAATTTGGCAACCGGCAATGTAATTAGCATGCCGAATATTACTTGGAATGTGAATTGGAACGAAATCGCCAATAGATAAGACCATTTTACAATTTGGGCCCAAGTTAGAAGCAGAGCCTAAGGTGTAAATTATCGATAGTCCATATCTCGGAAACTATAAGAGATAATGCAATTTGGCAACCGGCAATGTAATTAGCATGCCGAATATTACTTGGAATGTGAATTGGAACGAAATCGCCAATAGATAAGACCATTTTACAATTTGGGCCCAAGTTAGAAGCAGAACCTAAGGTGTAAATTATTGATAGTCCATATCTCGGAAACTATAAGAGATAATGCAATTTCGCAACCGGCAATGTAATTAGCATGCCGAATATCACTTGGAATGTGAATTGGGACGAAATCGCCAATAGATAAGACCATTTTACAATTTGGGCCCAAGTTAGAAGCAGAGCCTAAGGTGTAAATTATCGATAGTCCATATCTCGGAAACTATAAGATATAATGCAACTTGGCAACCGGCAATGTAATTAGCATGCCGAATATTACTTGGAATGTGAATTGGAACGAAATCGCCAATAGATAAGACCATTTTACAATTTGAGCCCAAGTTAGAAGCAGAGCCTAAGGTGTAAATTATCGATAGTCCATATCTCGGAAACTATAAGAGATAATGCAATTTGGTAACCGGCAATGTAATTAGCATGCCGAATATCACTTGGAATGTGAATTGGGACGAAATCGCCAATAGATAAGACCATTTTACAATTTGGGCCCAAGTTAGAAGCAGAGCCTAAGGTGTAAATTATCGATAGTCCATATCTCGGAAACTATAAGAGATAATGCAATTTGGCAACCGGCAATGTAATTAGCATGCCGAATATTACTTGGAATATGAATTGGAACGAAATCGCCAATAGATAAGACCATTTTACAATTTGGGCCCAAGTTAGAAGCAGAGCCTAAGGTGTAAATTATCGATAGTCCATATCTCGGAAACTATAAGAGATAATTCAATTTGGCAACCGGCAATGTAATTATCATGCCGAATATTACTTGGAATGTGAAATGGAACGAAATCGCCAATAGATAAGACCATTTTACAATTTGGGCCCAAGTTAGAAACAGAGCCTAAGGTGTAAATTATCGATAGTCCATATCTCGGAAACTATAAGAGATAATGCAATTTGGCAACCGGCAATGTAATTAGCATGCCGAATATTACTTGGAATGTGAATTGGAACGATATCGCCAATAGATAAGACCATTTTACAATTTGGGCCCAAGTTAGAAGCGGAGCCTAAAGTGTAAATTATCGATAGTCCATATCTCGGAAACTATAAGAGATAATGCAATTTGGCAACCGGCAATGTAATTAGCATGCCGAATATTACTTGGAATGTGAATTGGAACGAAATCGCCAATAGATAAGACCATTTTACAATTTGGGAGCAAGTTAGAAGCAGAGCCTAAGGTGTAAATTATCGATAGTCCATATCTCGGAAACTATAAGAGATAATGCAATTTGGCAACAGGCAATGTAATTAGCATGCCGAATATTACTTGGAATGTGAATTGGAACGAAATCGCCAATAGATAAGACCATTTTACAATTTGGGCCCAAGTTAGAAGCAGAGCCTAAGGTGTAAATTATCGATAGTCCATATCTCGGAAACTATAAGAGATAATGCAATTTGGCAACCGGCAATGTAATTAGCATGCCGAATATTACTTGGAATGTGAATTGGAACGAAATCGCCAATAGATAAGACCATTTTACAATTTGGGCCCAAGTTAGAAGCAGAGCCTAAGGTGTAAATAATTGATAGTCCATATCTCGGAAACTATAAGAGATAATGCAATTTCGCAACCGGCATTGTAATTAGCATGCCGAATATCACTTGGAATGTGAATTGGGACGAAATCGCCAATAGATAAGACCATTTTACAATTTGGGCCCAAGTTAGAAGCAGAGCCTAAGGTGTAAATTATCGATAGTCCATATCTCGGAAACTATAAGAGATAATGCAATTTGGCAACCGGCAATGTAATTAGCATGCCGAATATTACTTGGAATGTGAATTGGAACGAAATCGCCAATAGATAAGACCATTTTACAATTTGGGCCCAAGTTAGAAGCAGAGCCTAAGGTGTAAATTATCGATAGTCCATATCTCGGAAACTATAAGAGATAATGCAATTTGGCAACCGGCAATGTAATTAGCATGCCGAATATTACTTGGAATGTGAATTGCAACGAAATCGCCAATAGATAAGACCATTTTACAATTTGGGCCCAAGTTAGAAGCAGAGCCTAAGGTGTAAATTATCGATAGTCCATATCTCGGAAACTATAAGAGATAATGTAATTTGGCAACCGGCAATGTAATTAGCATGCCGAATATTACTTGGAATGTGAATTGGAACGAAATCGCCAATAGATAAGACCATTTTACAATTTGGGCCCAAGTTAGAAGCAGAGCCTAAGGTGTAAATTATTGATAGTCCATATCTTGGAAACTATAAGAGATAATGCAATTTCGCAACCGGCAATGTAATTAGCATGCCGAATATCACTTGGAATGTGAATTGGGACGAAATCGCCAATAGATAAGACCATTTTACAATTTGGGCCCAAGTTAGAAGCAGAGCCTAAGGTGTAAATTATCGATAGTCCATATCTCGGAAACTATAAGAGATAATGCAATTTCGCAACCGGCAATGTAATTAGCATGCCGAATATTACTTGGAATGTGAATTGGAACGATATCGCCAATAGATAAGACCATTTTACAATTTGGGCCCAAGTTAGAAGCAGAGCCTAAGGTGTAAATTATCGATAGTCCATATCTCGGAAACTATAAGAGATAATGCAATTTGGCAACCGGCAATGCAATTAGCATGCCGAATATTACTTGGAATGTGAATTGGAACGAAATCGCCAATAGATAAGACCATTTTACAATTTGGGCCCAAGTTAGAAGCAGAGCCTAAGGTGTAAATTATTGATAGTCCATATCTCGGAAACTATAAGAGATAATGCAATTTCGCAACCGGCAATGTAATTAGCATGCCGAATATTACTTGGAATGTGAATTGGAACGAAATCGCCAATAGATAAGACCATTTTACAATTTGGGAGCAAGTTAGAAGCAGAGCCTAAGGTGTAAATTATCGATAGTCCATATCTCGGAAACTATAAGAGATAATGCAATTTGGCAACAGGCAATGTAATTAGCATGCCGAATATTACTTGGAATGTGAATTGGAACGAAATCGCCAATAGATAAGACCATTTTACAATTTGGGCCCAAGTTAGAAGCAGAGCCTAAGGTGTAAATTATCGATAGTCCATATCTCGGAAACTATAAGAGATAATGCAATTTGGCAACCGGCAATGTAATTAGCATGCCGAATATTACTTGGAATGTGAATTGGAACGAAATCGCCAATAGATAAGACCATTTTACAATTTGGGCCCAAGTTAGAAGCAGAGCCTAAGGTGTAAATTATTGATAGTCCATATCTCGGAAACTATAAGAGATAATGCAATTTCGCAACCGGCATTGTAATTAGCATGCCGAATATCACTTGGAATGTGAATTGGGACGAAATCGCCAATAGATAAGACCATTTTACAATTTGGGCCCAAGTTAGAAGCAGAGCCTAAGGTGTAAATTATCGATAGTCCATATCTCGGAAACTATAAGAGATAATGCAATTTGGCAACCGGCAATGTAATTAGCATGCCGAATATTACTTGGAATGTGAATTGGAACGAAATCGCCAATAGATAAGACCATTTTACAATTTGGGCCCAAGTTAGAAGCAGAGCCTAAGGTGTAAATTATCGATAGTCCATATCTCGGAAACTATAAGAGATAATGCAATTTGGCAACCGGCAATGTAATTAGCATGCCGAATATTACTTGGAATGTGAATTGCAACGAAATCGCCAATAGATAAGACCATTTTACAATTTGGGCCCAAGTTAGAAGCAGAGCCTAAGGTGTAAATTATCGATAGTCCATATCTCGGAAACTATAAGAGATAATGTAATTTGGCAACCGGCAATGTAATTAGCATGCCGAATATTACTTGGAATGTGAATTGGAACGAAATCGCCAATAGATAAGACCATTTTACAATTTGGGCCCAAGTTAGAAGCAGAGCCTAAGGTGTAAATTATTGATAGTCCATATCTTGGAAACTATAAGAGATAATGCAATTTCGCAACCGGCAATGTAATTAGCATGCCGAATATCACTTGGAATGTGAATTGGGACGAAATCGCCAATAGATAAGACCATTTTACAATTTGGGCCCAAGTTAGAAGCAGAGCCTAAGGTGTAAATTATCGATAGTCCATATCTCGGAAACTATAAGAGATAATGCAATTTCGCAACCGGCAATGTAATTAGCATGCCGAATATTACTTGGAATGTGAATTGGAACGATATCGCCAATAGATAAGACCATTTTACAATTTGGGCCCAAGTTAGAAGCAGAGCCTAAGGTGTAAATTATCGATAGTCCATATCTCGGAAACTATAAGAGATAATGCAATTTGGCAACCGGCAATGCAATTAGCATGCCGAATATTACTTGGAATGTGAATTGGAACGAAATCGCCAATAGATAAGGCCATTTTACAATTTGGGCCCAAGTTAGAAGCAGAGCCTAAGGTGTAAATTATTGATAGTCCATATCTCGGAAACTATAAGAGATAATGCAATTTCGCAACCGGCAATGTAATTAGCATGCCGAATATTACTTGGAATGTGAATTGGAACGAAATCGCCAATAGATAAGACCATTTTACAATTTGGGCCCAAGTTAGAAGCAGAGTCTATGGTGTAAATTATCGATAGTCCATATCTCGGAAACTATAAGAGATAATGCAATTTGGCAACCGGCAATGTAATTAGCATGCCGAATATTACTTGGAATGTGAATTGGAACGAAATCGCCAATAGATAAGACCATTTTACAATTTGGGCCCAAGTTAGAAGCAGAGTCTATGGTGTAAATTATCGATAGTCCATATCTCGGAAACTATAAGAGATAATGCAATTTGGCAACCGGCAATGTAATTAGCATGCCGAATATTACTTGGAATGTGAATTGGAACGAAATTGCCAATAGATAAGACCATTTTACAATTTGGGCCCAAGTTAGAAGCAGAGCCTAAGGTGTAAATTATCGATAGTCCATATCTCTGAAACTATAAGAGATAATGCAATTTCGCAACCGGCAATGTAATTAGCATGCCGAATATTACTTGGAATGTGAATTGGGACGAAATCGCCAATAGATAAGGCCATTTTACAATTTGGGCCCAAGTTAGAAGCAGAGCCTAAGGTGTAAATTATCGATAGTCCATATCTCGGAAACTATAAGAGATAATGCAATTTGGCAACCGGCAATGTAATTAGCATGCCGAATATTACTTGGAATGTGAATTGGAACGAAATCGCCAATAGGTAAGACCATTATACAATTTGGGCCCAAGTTAGAAGCAGAGCCTAAGGTGTAAATTATCGATAGTCCATATCTCGGAAACTATAAGAGATAATGCAATTTGGCAACCGGCAATGTAATTAGCATGCCGAATATTACTTGGAGTGTGAATTGGAACGAAATCGCCAATAGATAAGACCATTTTACAATTTGGGCCCAAGTTAGAAGCAGAGTCTATGGTGTAAATTATCGATAGTCCATATCTCGGAAACTATAAGAGATAATGCAATTTGGCAACCGGCAATGTAATTAGCATGCCGAATATTACTTGGAATGTGAATTGGAACGAAATCGCCAATAGATAAGACCATTTTACAATTTGGGCCCATGTTAGAAGCAGAGCCTAAGGTGTAAATTATTGATAGTCCATATCTCGGAAACTATAAGAGATAATGCAATTTCGCAACCGGCATTGTAATTAGCATGCCGAATATTACTTGGAGTATGAATTGGAACGAAATCGCCAATAGATAAGACCATTTTACAATTTGGGCCCAAGTTAGAAGCAGAGCCTAAGGTGTAAATTATCGATAGTCCATATCTCGGAAACTATAAGAGATAATGCAATTTGGCAACCGGCAATGTAATTAGCATGCCGAATATTACTTGGAATGTGAATTGGAACGAAATCGCCAATAGAAAAGACCATTTTACAATTTGGGCCCAAGTTAGAAGCAGAGCCTAAGGTGTAAATTATCGATAGTCCATATCTCGGAAACTATAAGAGATAATGCAATTTGGCAACCGGCAATGTAATTAGCATGCCGAATATTACTTGGAATGTGAATTGGAACGAAATCGCCAATAGATAAGACCATTTTACAATTTGGGCCCAAGTTAGAAGCAGAGCCTAAGGTGTAAATTATCGATAGTCCATATCTCGGAAACTATAAGAGATAATGCAATTTGGCAACCGGCAATGTAATTAGCATGCCGAATATTACTTGGAATGTGAATTGGAACGAAATCGCCAATAGATAAGACCATTTTACAATTTGGTCCCAAGTTAGAAGCAGAGCCTAAGGTGTAAATTATCGATAGTCCATATCTCGGAAACTATAAGAGATAATGCAATTTGGCAACCGGCAATGTAATTAGCATGCCGAATATTACTTGGAATGTGAATTGGAACGAAATCGCCAATAGATAAGACCATTTTACAATTTGGGCCCAAGATAGAAGCAGAGCCTAAGGTGTAAATTATCGATAGTCCATATCTCGGAAACTATAAGAGATAATGCAATTTGGCAACCGGCAATGTAATTAGCATGCCGAATATTACTTGGAATGTGAATTGGAACGAAATCGCCAATAGATAAGACCATTTTACAATTTGGGCCCAAGTTAGAAGCAGAGCCTAAGGTGTAAATTATCGATAGTCCATATCTCGGAAACTATAAGAGATAATGCAATTTGGCAACCGGCAATGTAATTAGCATGCCGAATATTACTTGGAATGTGAATTGGAACGAAATCGCCAATAGATAAGACCATTTTACAATTTGGGCCCAAGTTAGAAGCAGAGCCTAAGGTGTAAATTATTGATAGTCCATATCTCGGAAACTATAAGAGATAATGCAATTTCGCAACCGGCAATGTAATTAGCATGCCGAATATTACTTGGAATGTGAATTGGAACGAAATCGCCAATAGATAAGACCATTTTACAATTTGGGCCCAAGTTAGAAGCAGAGCCTAAGGTGTAAATTATCGATAGTCCATATCTCGGAAACTATAAGAGATAATGCAATTTGGCAACCGGCAATGTAATTAGCATGCCGAATATTACTTGGAATGTGAATTGGAACGAAATCGCCAATAGATAAGACCATTTTACAATTTGGGCCCAAGTTAGAAGCAGAGCCTATGGTGTAAATTATCGATAGTCCATATCTCGGAAACTATAAGAGATAATGCAATTTGGCAACCGGCAATGTAATTAGCATGCCGAATATTACTTGGAATGTGAATTGGAACGAAATCGCCAATAGATAAGACCATTTTACAATTTGGGCCCAAGTTAGAAGCAGAGCCTAAGGTGTAAATTATCGATAGTCCGTATCTCGGAAACTATAAGAGATAATGCAATTTGGCAACCGGCAATGTAATTAGCATGCCGAATATTACTTGGAATGTGAATTGGAACGAAATCGCCAATAGATAAGACCATTTTACAATTTGGGCCCAAGTTAGAAGCAGAGCCTAAGGTGTAAATTATCGATAGTCCATATCTCGGAAACTATAAGAGATAATGCAATTTGGCAACCGGCAATGTAATTAGCATGCCGAATATTACTTGGAATGTGAATTGGAACGAAATCGCCAATAGATAAGACCATTTTACAATTTGGGCCCAAGTTAGAAGCAGAGCCTAAGGTGTAAATTATTGATAGTCCATATCTCGGAAACTATAAGAGATAATGCAATTTCGCAACCGGCAATGTAATTAGCATGCCGAATATTACTTGGAATGTGAATTGGAACGAAATCGCCAATAGATAAGACCATTTTACAATTTGGGCCCAAGTTAGAAGCAGAGCCTAAGGTGTATATTATCGATAGTCCATATCTCGGAAACTATAAGAGATAATGCAATTTGGCAACCGGCAATGTAATTAGCATGCCGAATATTACTTGGAGTGTGAATTGGAACGAAATCGCCAATAGATAAGACCATTTTACAATTTGGGCCCAAGTTAGAAGCAGAGCCTAAGGTGTAAATTATTGATAGTCCATATCTCGGAAACTATAAGAGATAATGCAATTTCGCATCCGGCAATGTAATTAGCATGCCGAATATCACTTGGAATGTGAATTGGGACGAAATCGCCAATAGATAAGACCATTTTACAATTTGGGCCCAAGTTAGAAGCAGAGCCTAAGGTGTAAATTATCGATAGTCCATATCTCGGAAACTATAAGAGATAATGCAATTTGGCAACCGGCAATGTAATTAGCATGCCGAATATTACTTGGAATGTGAATTGGAACGAAATCGCCAATAGATAAGACCATTTTACAATTTGGGCCCAAGTTAGAAGCAGAGCCTATGGTGTAAATTATCGATAGTCCATATCTCGGAAACTATAAGAGATAATGCAATTTGGCAACCGGCAATGTAATTATCATGTCGAATATTACTTGGAATGTGAATTGGAACGAAATCGCCAATAGATAAGACCATTTTACATTTTGGGCCCAAGTTAGAAGCAGAGCCTAAGGTGTAAATTATCGATAGTCCATATCTCGGAAACTATAAGAAATAATGCAATTTGGCAACCGGCAATGTAATTAGCATGCCGAGTATTACTTGGAATGTGAATTGGAACGAAATCGCCAATAGATAAGACCATTTTACAATTTGGGCCCAAGTTAGAAGCAGAGCCTATGGTGTAAATTATCGATAGTCCATATCTCGGAAACTATAAGAGATAATGCAATTTGGCAACCGGCAATGTAATTAGCATGCCGAATATTACTTGGAATGTGAATTGGAACGAAATCGCCAATAGATAAGACCATTTTACAATTTGGGCCCAAGTTAGAAGCAGAGCCTAAGGTGTAAATTATCGATAGTCCATATCTCGGAAACTATAAGAGATAATGCAATTTGGCAACCGGCAATGTAATTAGCATGCCGAATATTACTTGGAATGTGAATTGGAACGAAATCGCCAATAGATAAGACCATTTTACAATTTGGGCCCAAGTTAGAAGCAGAGCCTAAGGTGTAAATTATCGATAGTCCATATCTCGGAAACTATAAGAGATAATGCAATTTGGCAACCGGCAATGTAATTAGCATGCCGAATATTACTTGGAATGTGAATTGGAACGAAATCGCCAATAGATAAGACCATTTTACAATTTGGGCCCAAGTTAGAAGCAGAGCCTAAGGTGTAAATTATTGATAGTCCATATCTCGGAAACTATAAGAGATAATGCAATTTCGCAACCGGCAATGTAATTAGCATGCCGAATATTACTTGGAATGTGAATTGGAACGAAATCGCCAATAGATAAGACCATTTTACAATTTGGGCCCAAGTTAGAAGCAGAGCCTAAGGTGTAAATTATCGATAGTCCATATCTCGGAAACTATAAGAGATAATGCAATTTGGCAACCGGCAATGTAATTAGCATGCCGAATATTACTTGGAATGTGAATTGGAACGAAATCGCCAATAGATAAGACCATTTTACAATTTGGGCCCAAGTTAGAAGCAGAGCCTATGGTGTAAATTATCGATAGTCCATATCTCGGAAACTATAAGAGATAATGCAATTTGGCAACCGGCAATGTAATTAGCATGCCGAATATTACTTGGAATGTGAATTGGAACGAAATCGCCAATAGATAAGACCATTTTACAATTTGGGCCCAAGTTAGAAGCAGAGCCTAAGGTGTAAATTATCGATAGTCCATATCTCGGAAACTATAAGAGATAATGCAATTTGGCAACCGGCAATGTAATTAGCATGCCGAATATTACTTGGAATGTGAATTGGAACGAAATCGCCAATAGATAAGACCATTTTACAATTTGGGCCCAAGTTAGAAGCAGAGCCTAAGGTGTAAATTATCGATAGTCCATATCTCGGAAACTATAAGAGATAATGCAATTTGGCAACCGGCAATGTAATTAGCATGCCGAATATTACTTGGAATGTGAATTGGAACGAAATCGCCAATAGATAAGACCATTTTACAATTTGGGCCCAAGTTAGAAGCAGAGCCTAAGGTGTAAATTATTGATAGTCCATATCTCGGAAACTATAAGAGATAATGCAATTTCGCAACCGGCAATGTAATTAGCATGCCGAATATTACTTGGAATGTGAATTGGAACGAAATCGCCAATAGATAAGACCATTTTACAATTTGGGCCCAAGTTAGAAGCAGAGCCTAAGGTGTAAATTATCGATAGTCCATATCTCGGAAACTATAAGAGATAATGCAATTTGGCAACCGGCAATGTAATTAGCATGCCGAATATTACTTGGAATGTGAATTGGAACGAAATCGCCAATAGATAAGACCATTTTACAATTTGGGCCCAAGTTAGAAGCAGAGCCTAAGGTGTAAATTATCGATAGTCCATATCTCGGAAACTATAAGAGATAATGCAATTTGGCAACCGGCAATGTAATTAGCATGCCGAATATTACTTGGAATGTGAATTGGAACGAAATCGCCAATAGATAAGACCATTTTACAATTTGGGCCCAAGTTAGAAGCAGAACCTAAGGTGTAAATTATTGATAGTCCATATCTCGGAAACTATAAGAGATAATGCAATTTCGCAACCGGCAATGTAATTAGCATGCCGAATATCACTTGGAATGTGAATTGGGACGAAATCGCCAATAGATAAGACCATTTTACAATTTGGGCCCAAGTTAGAAGCAGAGCCTAAGGTGTAAATTATCGATAGTCCATATCTCGGAAACTATAAGATATAATGCAACTTGGCAACCGGCAATGTAATTAGCATGCCGAATATTACTTGGAATGTGAATTGGAACGAAATCGCCAATAGATAAGACCATTTTACAATTTGAGCCCAAGTTAGAAGCAGAGCCTAAGGTGTAAATTATCGATAGTCCATATCTCGGAAACTATAAGAGATAATGCAATTTGGTAACCGGCAATGTAATTAGCATGCCGAATATCACTTGGAATGTGAATTGGGACGAAATCGCCAATAGATAAGACCATTTTACAATTTGGGCCCAAGTTAGAAGCAGAGCCTAAGGTGTAAATTATCGATAGTCCATATCTCGGAAACTATAAGAGATAATGCAATTTGGCAACCGGCAATGTAATTAGCATGCCGAATATTACTTGGAATATGAATTGGAACGAAATCGCCAATAGATAAGACCATTTTACAATTTGGGCCCAAGTTAGAAGCAGAGCCTAAGGTGTAAATTATCGATAGTCCATATCTCGGAAACTATAAGAGATAATTCAATTTGGCAACCGGCAATGTAATTATCATGCCGAATATTACTTGGAATGTGAAATGGAACGAAATCGCCAATAGATAAGACCATTTTACAATTTGGGCCCAAGTTAGAAACAGAGCCTAAGGTGTAAATTATCGATAGTCCATATCTCGGAAACTATAAGAGATAATGCAATTTGGCAACCGGCAATGTAATTAGCATGCCGAATATTACTTGGAATGTGAATTGGAACGATATCGCCAATAGATAAGACCATTTTACAATTTGGGCCCAAGTTAGAAGCAGAGCCTAAAGTGTAAATTATCGATAGTCCATATCTCGGAAACTATAAGAGATAATGCAATTTGGCAACCGGCAATGTAATTAGCATGCCGAATATTACTTGGAATGTGAATTGGAACGAAATCGCCAATAGATAAGACCATTTTACAATTTGGGAGCAAGTTAGAAGCAGAGCCTAAGGTGTAAATTATCGATAGTCCATATCTCGGAAACTATAAGAGATAATGCAATTTGGCAACAGGCAATGTAATTAGCATGCCGAATATTACTTGGAATGTGAATTGGAACGAAATCGCCAATAGATAAGACCATTTTACAATTTGGGCCCAAGTTAGAAGCAGAGCCTAAGGTGTAAATTATCGATAGTCCATATCTCGGAAACTATAAGAGATAATGCAATTTGGCAACCGGCAATGTAATTAGCATGCCGAATATTACTTGGAATGTGAATTGGAACGAAATCGCCAATAGATAAGACCATTTTACAATTTGGGCCCAAGTTAGAAGCAGAGCCTAAGGTGTAAATAATTGATAGTCCATATCTCGGAAACTATAAGAGATAATGCAATTTCGCAACCGGCATTGTAATTAGCATGCCGAATATCACTTGGAATGTGAATTGGGACGAAATCGCCAATAGATAAGACCATTTTACAATTTGGGCCCAAGTTAGAAGCAGAGCCTAAGGTGTAAATTATCGATAGTCCATATCTCGGAAACTATAAGAGATAATGCAATTTGGCAACCGGCAATGTAATTAGCATGCCGAATATTACTTGGAATGTGAATTGGAACGAAATCGCCAATAGATAAGACCATTTTACAATTTGGGCCCAAGTTAGAAGCAGAGCCTAAGGTGTAAATTATCGATAGTCCATATCTCGGAAACTATAAGAGATAATGCAATTTGGCAACCGGCAATGTAATTAGCATGCCGAATATTACTTGGAATGTGAATTGCAACGAAATCGCCAATAGATAAGACCATTTTACAATTTGGGCCCAAGTTAGAAGCAGAGCCTAAGGTGTAAATTATCGATAGTCCATATCTCGGAAACTATAAGAGATAATGTAATTTGGCAACCGGCAATGTAATTAGCATGCCGAATATTACTTGGAATGTGAATTGGAACGAAATCGCCAATAGATAAGACCATTTTACAATTTGGGCCCAAGTTAGAAGCAGAGCCTAAGGTGTAAATTATTGATAGTCCATATCTTGGAAACTATAAGAGATAATGCAATTTCGCAACCGGCAATGTAATTAGCATGCCGAATATCACTTGGAATGTGAATTGGGACGAAATCGCCAATAGATAAGACCATTTTACAATTTGGGCCCAAGTTAGAAGCAGAGCCTAAGGTGTAAATTATCGATAGTCCATATCTCGGAAACTATAAGAGATAATGCAATTTCGCAACCGGCAATGTAATTAGCATGCCGAATATTACTTGGAATGTGAATTGGAACGATATCGCCAATAGATAAGACCATTTTACAATTTGGGCCCAAGTTAGAAGCAGAGCCTAAGGTGTAAATTATCGATAGTCCATATCTCGGAAACTATAAGAGATAATGCAATTTGGCAACCGGCAATGCAATTAGCATGCCGAATATTACTTGGAATGTGAATTGGAACGAAATCGCCAATAGATAAGACCATTTTACAATTTGGGCCCAAGTTAGAAGCAGAGCCTAAGGTGTAAATTATTGATAGTCCATATCTCGGAAACTATAAGAGATAATGCAATTTCGCAACCGGCAATGTAATTAGCATGCCGAATATTACTTGGAATGTGAATTGGAACGAAATCGCCAATAGATAAGACCATTTTACAATTTGGGAGCAAGTTAGAAGCAGAGCCTAAGGTGTAAATTATCGATAGTCCATATCTCGGAAACTATAAGAGATAATGCAATTTGGCAACAGGCAATGTAATTAGCATGCCGAATATTACTTGGAATGTGAATTGGAACGAAATCGCCAATAGATAAGACCATTTTACAATTTGGGCCCAAGTTAGAAGCAGAGCCTAAGGTGTAAATTATCGATAGTCCATATCTCGGAAACTATAAGAGATAATGCAATTTGGCAACCGGCAATGTAATTAGCATGCCGAATATTACTTGGAATGTGAATTGGAACGAAATCGCCAATAGATAAGACCATTTTACAATTTGGGCCCAAGTTAGAAGCAGAGCCTAAGGTGTAAATTATTGATAGTCCATATCTCGGAAACTATAAGAGATAATGCAATTTCGCAACCGGCATTGTAATTAGCATGCCGAATATCACTTGGAATGTGAATTGGGACGAAATCGCCAATAGATAAGACCATTTTACAATTTGGGCCCAAGTTAGAAGCAGAGCCTAAGGTGTAAATTATCGATAGTCCATATCTCGGAAACTATAAGAGATAATGCAATTTGGCAACCGGCAATGTAATTAGCATGCCGAATATTACTTGGAATGTGAATTGGAACGAAATCGCCAATAGATAAGACCATTTTACAATTTGGGCCCAAGTTAGAAGCAGAGCCTAAGGTGTAAATTATCGATAGTCCATATCTCGGAAACTATAAGAGATAATGCAATTTGGCAACCGGCAATGTAATTAGCATGCCGAATATTACTTGGAATGTGAATTGCAACGAAATCGCCAATAGATAAGACCATTTTACAATTTGGGCCCAAGTTAGAAGCAGAGCCTAAGGTGTAAATTATCGATAGTCCATATCTCGGAAACTATAAGAGATAATGTAATTTGGCAACCGGCAATGTAATTAGCATGCCGAATATTACTTGGAATGTGAATTGGAACGAAATCGCCAATAGATAAGACCATTTTACAATTTGGGCCCAAGTTAGAAGCAGAGCCTAAGGTGTAAATTATTGATAGTCCATATCTTGGAAACTATAAGAGATAATGCAATTTCGCAACCGGCAATGTAATTAGCATGCCGAATATCACTTGGAATGTGAATTGGGACGAAATCGCCAATAGATAAGACCATTTTACAATTTGGGCCCAAGTTAGAAGCAGAGCCTAAGGTGTAAATTATCGATAGTCCATATCTCGGAAACTATAAGAGATAATGCAATTTCGCAACCGGCAATGTAATTAGCATGCCGAATATTACTTGGAATGTGAATTGGAACGATATCGCCAATAGATAAGACCATTTTACAATTTGGGCCCAAGTTAGAAGCAGAGCCTAAGGTGTAAATTATCGATAGTCCATATCTCGGAAACTATAAGAGATAATGCAATTTGGCAACCGGCAATGCAATTAGCATGCCGAATATTACTTGGAATGTGAATTGGAACGAAATCGCCAATAGATAAGGCCATTTTACAATTTGGGCCCAAGTTAGAAGCAGAGCCTAAGGTGTAAATTATTGATAGTCCATATCTCGGAAACTATAAGAGATAATGCAATTTCGCAACCGGCAATGTAATTAGCATGCCGAATATTACTTGGAATGTGAATTGGAACGAAATCGCCAATAGATAAGACCATTTTACAATTTGGGCCCAAGTTAGAAGCAGAGTCTATGGTGTAAATTATCGATAGTCCATATCTCGGAAACTATAAGAGATAATGCAATTTGGCAACCGGCAATGTAATTAGCATGCCGAATATTACTTGGAATGTGAATTGGAACGAAATCGCCAATAGATAAGACCATTTTACAATTTGGGCCCAAGTTAGAAGCAGAGTCTATGGTGTAAATTATCGATAGTCCATATCTCGGAAACTATAAGAGATAATGCAATTTGGCAACCGGCAATGTAATTAGCATGCCGAATATTACTTGGAATGTGAATTGGAACGAAATTGCCAATAGATAAGACCATTTTACAATTTGGGCCCAAGTTAGAAGCAGAGCCTAAGGTGTAAATTATCGATAGTCCATATCTCTGAAACTATAAGAGATAATGCAATTTCGCAACCGGCAATGTAATTAGCATGCCGAATATTACTTGGAATGTGAATTGGGACGAAATCGCCAATAGATAAGGCCATTTTACAATTTGGGCCCAAGTTAGAAGCAGAGCCTAAGGTGTAAATTATCGATAGTCCATATCTCGGAAACTATAAGAGATAATGCAATTTGGCAACCGGCAATGTAATTAGCATGCCGAATATTACTTGGAATGTGAATTGGAACGAAATCGCCAATAGGTAAGACCATTATACAATTTGGGCCCAAGTTAGAAGCAGAGCCTAAGGTGTAAATTATCGATAGTCCATATCTCGGAAACTATAAGAGATAATGCAATTTGGCAACCGGCAATGTAATTAGCATGCCGAATATTACTTGGAGTGTGAATTGGAACGAAATCGCCAATAGATAAGACCATTTTACAATTTGGGCCCAAGTTAGAAGCAGAGTCTATGGTGTAAATTATCGATAGTCCATATCTCGGAAACTATAAGAGATAATGCAATTTGGCAACCGGCAATGTAATTAGCATGCCGAATATTACTTGGAATGTGAATTGGAACGAAATCGCCAATAGATAAGACCATTTTACAATTTGGGCCCATGTTAGAAGCAGAGCCTAAGGTGTAAATTATTGATAGTCCATATCTCGGAAACTATAAGAGATAATGCAATTTCGCAACCGGCATTGTAATTAGCATGCCGAATATTACTTGGAGTATGAATTGGAACGAAATCGCCAATAGATAAGACCATTTTACAATTTGGGCCCAAGTTAGAAGCAGAGCCTAAGGTGTAAATTATCGATAGTCCATATCTCGGAAACTATAAGAGATAATGCAATTTGGCAACCGGCAATGTAATTAGCATGCCGAATATTACTTGGAATGTGAATTGGAACGAAATCGCCAATAGAAAAGACCATTTTACAATTTGGGCCCAAGTTAGAAGCAGAGCCTAAGGTGTAAATTATCGATAGTCCATATCTCGGAAACTATAAGAGATAATGCAATTTGGCAACCGGCAATGTAATTAGCATGCCGAATATTACTTGGAATGTGAATTGGAACGAAATCGCCAATAGATAAGACCATTTTACAATTTGGGCCCAAGTTAGAAGCAGAGCCTAAGGTGTAAATTATCGATAGTCCATATCTCGGAAACTATAAGAGATAATGCAATTTGGCAACCGGCAATGTAATTAGCATGCCGAATATTACTTGGAATGTGAATTGGAACGAAATCGCCAATAGATAAGACCATTTTACAATTTGGTCCCAAGTTAGAAGCAGAGCCTAAGGTGTAAATTATCGATAGTCCATATCTCGGAAACTATAAGAGATAATGCAATTTGGCAACCGGCAATGTAATTAGCATGCCGAATATTACTTGGAATGTGAATTGGAACGAAATCGCCAATAGATAAGACCATTTTACAATTTGGGCCCAAGATAGAAGCAGAGCCTAAGGTGTAAATTATCGATAGTCCATATCTCGGAAACTATAAGAGATAATGCAATTTGGCAACCGGCAATGTAATTAGCATGCCGAATATTACTTGGAATGTGAATTGGAACGAAATCGCCAATAGATAAGACCATTTTACAATTTGGTCCCAAGTTAGAAGCAGAGACTAAGGTGTAAATTATCGATAGTCCATATCTCGGAAACTATAAGAGATAATGCAATTTGGCAACCGGCAATGTAATTAGCATGCCGAATATTACTTGGAATGTGAATTGGAACGAAATCGCCAATAGATAAGACCATTTTACAATTTGGGCCCAAGTTAGAAGCAGAGCCTAAGGTGTAAATTATTGATAGTCCATATCTCGGAAACTATAAGAGATAATGCAATTTGGCAACCGGCAATGTAATTAGCATGCCGAATATTACTTGGAGTATGAATTGGAACGAAATCGCCAATAGATAAGACCATTTTACAATTTGGGCCCAAGTTAGAAGCAGAGCCTAAGGTGTAAATTGTCGATAGTCCATATCTCGGAAACTATAAGAGATAATGCAATTTGGCAACCGGCAATGTAATTAGCATGCCGAATATTACTTGGAATGTGAATTGGAACGAAATCGCCAATAGATAAGACCATTTTACAATTTGGGCCCAAGTTAGAAGCAGAGCCTAAGGTGTAAATTATTGATAGTCCATATCTTGGAAACTATAAGAGATAATGCAATTTCGCAACCGGCAATGTAATTAGCATGCCGAATATTACTTGGAGTATGAATTGGAACGAAATCGCCAATAGATAAGACCATTTTACAATTTGGGCCCAAGTTAGAAGCAGAGCCTAAGGTGTAAATTATTGATAGTCCATATCTCGGAAACTATAAGAGATAATGCAATTTCGCAACCGGCAATGTAATTAGCATGCCGAATATTACTTGGAGTATGAATTGGAACGAAATCGCCAATAGATAAGACCATTTTACAATTTGGGCCCAAGTTAGAAGCAGAGCCTAAGGTGTAAATTATCGATAGTCCATATCTCGGAAACTATAAGAGATAATGCAATTTGGCAACCGGCAATGTAATTAGCATGCCGAATATTACTTGGAATGTGAATTGGAACGAAATCGCCAATAGATAAGACCATTTTACAATTTGGGCCCAAGTTAGAAGCAGAGTCTATGGTGTAAATTATCGATAGTCCATATCTCGGAAACTATAAGAGATAATGCAATTTGGCAACCGGCAATGTAATTAGCATGCCGAATATTACTTGGAATGTGAATTGGAACGAAATTGCCAATAGATAAGACCATTTTACAATTTGGGCCCAAGTTAGAAGCAGAGCCTAAGGTGTAAATTATCGATAGTCCATATCTCTGAAACTATAAGAGATAATGCAATTTCGCAACCGGCAATGTAATTAGCATGCCGAATATTACTTGGAATGTGAATTGGGACGAAATCGCCAATAGATAAGGCCATTTTACAATTTGGGCCCAAGTTAGAAGCAGAGCCTAAGGTGTAAATTATCGATAGTCCATATCTCGGAAACTATAAGAGATAATGCAATTTGGCAACCGGCAATGTAATTAGCATGCCGAATATTACTTGGAATGTGAATTGGAACGAAATCGCCAATAGATAAGACCATTTTACAATTTGGGCCCATGTTAGAAGCAGAGCCTAAGGTGTAAATTATTGATAGTCCATATCTCGGAAACTATAAGAGATAATGCAATTTCGCAACCGGCATTGTAATTAGCATGCCGAATATTACTTGGAGTATGAATTGGAACGAAATCGCCAATAGATAAGACCATTTTACAATTTGGGCCCAAGTTAGAAGCAGAGCCTAAGGTGTAAATTATCGATAGTCCATATCTCGGAAACTATAAGAGATAATGCAATTTGGCAACCGGCAATGTAATTAGCATGCCTAATATTACTTGGAATGTGAATTGGAACGAAATCGCCAAAAGATAAGACCATTTTAAAATTTGGGCCCAAGTTAGAAGCAGAGCCTAAGGTGTAAATTATCGATAGTCCATATCTCGGAAACTATAAGAGATAATGCAATTTGGCAACCGGCAATGTAATTAGCATGCCGAATATTACTTGGAGTATGAATTGGAACGAAATCGCCAATAGATAAGACCATTTTACAATTTGGGCCCAAGTTAGAAGCAGAGCCTAAGGTGTAAATTATTGATAGTCCATATCTCGGAAACTATAAGAGATAATGCAATTTCGCAACCGGCAATGTAATTAGCATGCCGAATATTACTTGGAGTATGAATTGGAACGAAATCGCCAATAGATAAGACCATTTTACAATTTGGGCCCAAGTTAGAAGCAGAGCCTAAGGTGTAAATTATCGATAGTCCATATCTCGGAAACTATAAGAGATAATGCAATTTGGCAACCGGCAATGTAATTAGCATGCCGAATATTACTTGGAATGTGAATTGGAACGAAATCGCCAATAGATAAGACCATTTTACAATTTGGGCCCAAGTTAGAAGCAGAGCCTAAGGTGTAAATTATTGATAGTCCATATCTCGGAAACTATAAGAGATAATGCAATTTCGCAACCGGCAATGTAATTAGCATGCCGAATATCACTTGGAATGTGAATTGGGACGAAATCGCCAATAGATAAGACCATTTTACAATTTGGGCCCAAGTTAGAAGCAGAGCCTAAGGTGTAAATTATCGATAGTATATATCTCGGAAACTATAAGAGATAATGCAATTTGGCAACCGGCAATGTAATTAGCATGCCGAATATTACTTGGAATGTGAATTGGAACGAAATCGCCAATAGATAAGACCATTTTACAATTTGGGCCCAAGTTAGAAGCAGAGCCTATGGTGTAAATTATCGATAGTCCATATCTCGGAAACTATAAGAGATAATGCAACTTGGCAACCGGCAATGTAATTAGCATGCCGAATATTACTTGGAATGTGAATTGGAACGAAATCGCCAATAGATAAGGCCATTTTACAATTTGGGCCCAAGTTAGAAGCAGAGCCTAAGGTGTAAATTATCGATAGTCCATATCTCGGAAACTATAAGAGATAATGCAATTTGGCAACCGGCAATGTAATTAGCATGCCGAATATTACTTGGAATGTGAATTGGAACGAAATCGCCAATAGATAAGACCATTTTACAATTTGGGCCCAAGTTAGAAGCAGAGCCTAAGGTGTAAATTATCGATAGTCCATATCTCGGAAACTATAAGAGATAATGCAATTTGGCAACCGGCAATGTAATTAGCATGCCGAATATTACTTGGAATGTGAATTGGAACGAAATCGCCAATAGATAAGACCATTTTACAAATTGGGCCCAAGTTAGAAGCAGAGCCTAAAGTGTAAATTATTGATAGTCCATATCTCGGAAACTATAAGAGATAATGCAATTTCGCAACCGGCAATGTAATTAGCATGCCGAATATCACTTGGAATGTGAATTGGGACGAAATCGCCAATAGATAAGACCATTTTACAATTTGGGCCCAAGTTAGAAGCAGAGCCTAAGGTGTAAATTATCGATAGTCCATATCTCGGAAACTATAAGAGATAATGCAATTTGGCAACCGGCAATGTAATTAGCATGCCGAATATTACTTGGAATGTGAATTGGAACGAAATCGCCAATAGATAAGACCATTTTACAATTTGGGCCCAAGTTAGAAGCAGAGCCTAAGGTGTAAATTATCGATAGTCCATATCTCGGAAACTATAAGAGATAATGCAATTTGGCAACCGGCAATGTAATTAGCATGCCGAATATTACTTGGAATGTGAATTGGAACGAAATCGCCAATAGATAAGACCATTTTACAATTTGGGCCCAAGTTAGAAGCAGAGCCTAAGGTGTAAATTATCGATAGTCCATATCTCGGAAACTATAAGAGATAATGCAATTTCGCAACCGGCAATGTAATTAGCATGCCGAATATTACTTGGAGTGTGAATTGGAACGAAATCGCCAATAGATAAGACCATTTTACAATTTGGGCCCAAGTTAGAAGCAGAGCCTAAGGTGTAAATTATCGATAGTCCATATCTCGGAAACTATAAGAGATAATGCAATTTGGCAACCGGCAATGTAATTAGCATGCCGAATATTACTTGGAATGTGAATTGGAACGAAATCGCCAATAGATAAGACCATTTTACAATTTGGGCCCAAGTTAGAAGCAGAGCCTAAGGTGTAAATTATCGATAGTCCATATCTCGGAAACTATAAGAGATAATGCAATTTCGCAACCGGCAATGTAATTAGCATGCCGAATATTACTTGGAGTGTGAATTGGAACGAAATCGCCAATAGATAAGACCATTTTACAATTTGGGCCCAAGTTAGAAGCAGAGCCTAAGGTGTAAATTATCGATAGTCCATATCTCGGAAACTATAAGAGATAATGCAATTTGGCAACCGGCAATGTAATTAGCATGCCGAATATTACTTAGAATGTGAATTGGAACGAAATCGCCAATAGATAAGACCATTTTACAATTTGGGCCCAAGTTAGAAGCAGAGCCTAAGGTGTAAATTATCGATAGTCCATATCTCGGAAACTATAAGAGATAATGCAATTTGGCAACCGGCAATGTAATTAGCATGCCGAATATTACTTGGAATGTGAATTGGAACGAAATCGCCAATAGATAAGACCATTTTACAATTTGGGCCCAAGTTAGAAGCAGAGCCTAAGGTGTAAATTATCGATAGTCCATATCTCGGAAACTATAAGAGATAATGCAATTTCGCAACCGGAAATGTAATTAGCATGCCGTATATTACTTGGAGTGTGAATTGTAACGAAATCGCCAATAGATAAGACCATTTTACAATTTGGGCCCAAGTTAGAAGCAGAGCCTAAGGTGTAAATTATCGATAGTCCATATCTCGGAAACTATAAGAGATAATGCAATTTGGCAACCGGCAATGTAATTAGCATGCCGAATATTACTTGGAATGTGAATTGGAACGAAATCGCCAATAGATAAGACCATTTTACAATTTGGGCCCAAGTTAGAAGCAGAGCCTAAGGTGTAAATTATCGATAGTCCATATCTCGGAAACTATAAGAGATAATGCAATTTCGCAACCGGCAATGTAATTAGCATGCCGAATATTACTTGGAGTGTGAATTGGAACGAAATCGCCAATAGATAAGACCATTTTACAATTTGGGCCCAAGTTAGAAGCAGAGCCTAAGGTGTAAATTATCGATAGTCCATATCTCGGAAACTATAAGAGATAATGCAATTTGGCAACCGGCAATGTAATTAGCATGCCGAATATTACTTGGAATGTGAATTGCAACGAAATCGCCAATAGATAAGACCATTTTACAATTTGGGCCCAAGTTAGAAGCAGAGCCTAAGGTGTAAATTATCGATAGTCCATATCTCGGAAACTATAAGAGATAATGCAATTTGGCAACCGGTAATGTAATTAGCATGCCGAATATTACTTGGAATGTGAATTGGAACGAAATCGCCAATAGATAAGACCATTTTACAATTTGGGCCCAAGTTAGAAGCAGAGCCTAAGGTGTAAATTATTGATAGTCCATATCTCGGAAACTATAAGAGATAATGCAATTTCGCAACCGGCAATGTAATTAGCATGCCGAATATCACTTGGAATGTGAATTGGGACGAAATCGCCAATAGATAAGACCATTTTACAATTTGGGCCCAAGTTAGAAGCAGAGCCTAAGGTGTAAATTATCGATAGTCCATATCTCGGAAACTATAAGAGATAATGCAATTTGGCAACCGGCAATGTAATTAGCATGCCGAATATTACTTGGAATGTGAATTGCAACGAAATCGCCAATAGATAAGACCATTTTACAATTTGGGCCCAAGTTAGAAGCAGAGCCTAAGGTGTAAATTATCGATAGTCCATATCTCGGAAACTATAAGAGATAATGCAATTTGGCAACCGGCAATGTAATTAGCATGCCGAATATTACTTGGAATGTGAATTGGAACGAAATCGCCAATAGATATGACCATTTTACAATTTGGGCCCAAGTTAGAAGCAGAGCCTAAGGTGTAAATTATTGATAGTCCATATCTCGGAAACTATAAGAGATAATGCAATTTGGCAACCGGCAATGTAATTAGCATGCCGAATATTACTTGGAATGTGAATTGCAACGAAATCGCCAATAGATAAGACCATTTTACAATTTGGGCCCAAGTTAGAAGCAGAGCCTAAGGTGTAAATTATCGATAGTCCATATCTCGGAAACTATAAGAGATAATGCAATTTGGCAACCGGCAATGTAATTAGCATGCCGAATATTACTTGGAATGTGAATTGGAACGAAATCGCCAATAGATATGACCATTTTACAATTTGGGCCCAAGTTAGAAGCAGAGCCTAAGGTGTAAATTATTGATAGTCCATATCTCGGAAACTATAAGAGATAATGCAATTTGGCGACCGGCAATGTAATTAGCATGCCGAATATTACTTGGAATGTGAATTGGAACGAAATCGCCAATAGATAAGACCATTTTACAATTTGGGCCCAAGTTAGAAGCAGAGCCTAAGGTGTAAATTATCGATAGTCCATATCTCGGAAACTATAAGAGATAATGCAATTTGGCAACCGGCAATGTAATTAGCATGCCGAATATTACTTGGAATGTGAATTGCAACGAAATCGCCAATAGATAAGACCATTTTACAATTTGGGCCCAAGTTAGAAGCAGAGCCTAAGGTGTAAATTATCGATAGTCCATATCTCGGAAACTATAAGAGATAATGCAATTTGGCAACCGGCAATGTACTTAGCATGCCGAATATTACTTGGAATGTGAATTGGAACGAAATCGCCAATAGATATGACCATTTTACAATTTGGGCCCAAGTTAGAAGCAGAGCCTAAGGTGTAAATTATTGATAGTCCATATCTCGGAAACTATAAGAGATAATGCAATTTCGCAACCGGCAATGTAATTAGCATGCCGAATATCACTTGGAATGTGAATTGGGACGAAATCGCCAATAGATAAGACCATTTTACAATTTGGGCCCAAGTTAGAAGCAGAGCCTAAGGTGTAAATTATCGATAGTATATATCTCGGAAACTATAAGAGATAATGCAATTTGGCAACCGGCAATGTAATTAGCATGCCGAATATTACTTGGAATGTGAATTGGAACGAAATCGCCAATAGATAAGACCATTTTACAATTTGGGCCCAAGTTAGAAGCAGAGCCTATGGTGTAAATTATCGATAGTCCATATCTCGGAAACTATAAGAGATAATGCAATTTGGCAACCGGCAATGTAATTAGCATGCCGAATATTACTTGGAATGTGAATTGGAACGAAATCGCCAATAGATAAGGCCATTTTACAATTTGGGCCCAAGTTAGAAGCAGAGCCTAAGGTGTAAATTATCGATAGTCCATATCTCGGAAACTATAAGAGATAATGCAATTTGGCAACCGGCAATGTAATTAGCATGCCGAATATTACTTGGAATGTGAATTGGAACGAAATCGCCAATAGATAAGACCATTTTACAATTTGGGCCCAAGTTAGAAGCAGAGCCTAAGGTGTAGATTATCGATAGTCCATATCTCGGAAACTATAAGAGATAATGCAATTTGGCAACCGGCAATGTAATTAGCATGCCGAATATTACTTGGAATGTGAATTGGAACGAAATCGCCAATAGATAAGACCATTTTACAAATTGGGCCCAAGTTAGAAGCAGAGCCTAAAGTGTAAATTATTGATAGTCCATATCTCGGAAACTATAAGAGATAATGCAATTTCGCAACCGGCAATGTAATTAGCATGCCGAATATCACTTGGAATGTGAATTGGGACGAAATCGCCAATAGATAAGACCATTTTACAATTTGGGCCCAAGTTAGAAGCAGAGCCTAAGGTGTAAATTATCGATAGTCCATATCTCGGAAACTATAAGAGATAATGCAATTTGGCAACCGGCAATGTAATTAGCATGCCGAATATTACTTGGAATGTGAATTGGAACGAAATCGCCAATAGATAAGACCATTTTACAATTTGGGCCCAAGTTAGAAGCAGAGCCTAAGGTGTAAATTATCGATAGTCCATATCTCGGAAACTATAAGAGATAATGCAATTTGGCAACCGGCAATGTAATTAGCATGCCGAATATTACTTGGAATGTGAATTGGAACGAAATCGCCAATAGATAAGACCATTTTACAATTTGGGCCCAAGTTAGAAGCAGAGCCTAAGGTGTAAATTATCGATAGTCCATATCTCGGAAACTATAAGAGATAATGCAATTTCGCAACCGGCAATGTAATTAGCATGCCGAATATTACTTGGAGTGTGAATTGGAACGAAATCGCCAATAGATAAGACCATTTTACAATTTGGGCCCAAGTTAGAAGCAGAGCCTAAGGTGTAAATTATCGATAGTCCATATCTCGGAAACTATAAGAGATAATGCAATTTGGCAACCGGCAATGTAATTAGCATGCCGAATATTACTTGGAATGTGAATTGGAACGAAATCGCCAATAGATAAGACCATTTTACAATTTGGGCCCAAGTTAGAAGCAGAGCCTAAGGTGTAAATTATCGATAGTCCATATCTCGGAAACTATAAGAGATAATGCAATTTCGCAACCGGCAATGTAATTAGCATGCCGAATATTACTTGGAGTGTGAATTGGAACGAAATCGCCAATAGATAAGACCATTTTACAATTTGGGCCCAAGTTAGAAGCAGAGCCTAAGGTGTAAATTATCGATAGTCCATATCTCGGAAACTATAAGAGATAATGCAATTTGGCAACCGGCAATGTAATTAGCATGCCGAGTATTACTTAGAATGTGAATTGGAACGAAATCGCCAATAGATAAGACCATTTTACAATTTGGGCCCAAGTTAGAAGCAGAGCCTAAGGTGTAAATTATCGATAGTCCATATCTCGGAAACTATAAGAGATAATGCAATTTGGCAACCGGCAATGTAATTAGCATGCCGAATATTACTTGGAATGTGAATTGGAACGAAATCGCCAATAGATAAGACCATTTTACAATTTGGGCCCAAGTTAGAAGCAAAGCCTAAGGTGTAAATTATCGATAGTCCATATCTCGGAAACTATAAGAGATAATGCAATTTCGCAACCGGCAATGTAATTAGCATGCCGAATATTACTTGGAGTGTGAATTGGAACGAAATCGCCAATAGATAAGACCATTTTACAATTTGGGCCCAAGTTAGAAGCAGAGCCTAAGGTGTAAATTATCGATAGTCCATATCTCGGAAACTATAAGAGATAATGCAATTTGGCAACCGGCAATGTAATTAGCATGCCGAATATTACTTGGAATGTGAATTGCAACGAAATCGCCAATAGATAAGACCATTTTACAATTTGGGCCCAAGTTAGAAGCAGAGCCTAAGGTGTAAATTATCGATAGTCCATATCTCGGAAACTATAAGAGATAATGCAATTTGGCAACCGGCAATGTAATTAGCATGCCGAATATTACCTGGAATGTGAATTGGAACGAAATCGCCAATAGATAAGACCATTTTACAATTTGGGCCCAAGTTAGAAGCAGAGCCTAAGGTGTAAATTATTGATAGTCCATATCTCGGAAACTATAAGAGATAATGCAATTTCGCAACCGGCAATGTAATTAGCATGCCGAAAATCACTTGGAATGTGAATTGGGACGAAATCGCCAATAGATAAGACCATTTTACAATTTGGGCCCAAGTTAGAAGCAGAGCCTAAGGTGTAAATTATCGATAGTCCATATCTCGGAAACTATAAGAGATAATGCAATTTGGCAACCGGCAATGTAATTAGCATGCCGAATATTACTTGGAATGTGAATTGGGACGAAATCGCCAATAGATAAGACCATTTTACAATTTGGGCCCAAGTTAGAAGCAGAGCCTAAGGTGTAAATTATCGATAGTCCATATCTCGGAAACTATAAGAGATAATGCAATTTGGCAACCGGCAATGTAATTAGCATGCCGAATATTACTTGGAATGTGAATTGCAACGAAATCGCCAATAGGTAAGACCATTTTACAATTTGGGCCCAAGTTAGAAGCAGAGCCTAAGGTGTAAATTATCGATAGTCCATATCTCGGAAACTATAAGAGATAATTCAATTTGGCAACTGGCAATGTAATTAGCATGCCGAATATTACTTGGAATGTGAATTGGAACGAAATCGCCAATAGATAAGACCATTTTACATTTTGGGCCCAAGTTAGAAGCAGAGCCTAAGGTGTAAATTATCGATAGTCCATATCTCGGAAACTATAAGAGATAATGCAATTTGGCAACCGGCAATGTAACTAGCATGCCGAATATTACTTGGAATGTGAATTGGAACGAAATCGCCAATAGATAAGACCATTTTACAATTTGGGCCTAAGTTAGAAGCAGAGCGTAAGGTGTAAATTATCGATAGTCCATATCTCGGAAACTATAAGAGATAATGCAATTTGGCAACCGGCAATGTAATTAGCATGCCGAATATTCCTTGGAATGTGAATTGGAACGAAATCGCCAATAGATAAGACCATTTTACAATTTGGGCCCAAGTTAGAAGCAGAGCCTATGGTGTAAATTATCGATAGTCCATATCTCGGAAACTATAAGAGATAATGCAATTTGGCAACCGGCAATGTAATTAGCATGCCGAATATTACTTGGAATGTGAATTGGAACGAAATCGCCAATAGATAAGACCATTTTACAATTTGGGCCCAAGCTAGAAGCAGAGCCTAAGGTGTAAATTATCGATAGTCCATATCTCGGAAACTATAAGAGATAATGCAATTTGGCAACCGGCAATGTATTTAGCATGCCGAATATTACTTGGAATGTGAATTGGAACGAAATCGCCAATAGATAAGACCATTTTACAATTTGGGCCCAAGTTAGAAGCAGAGCCTAAGGTGTAAATTATCGATAGTCCATATCTCGGAAACTATAAGAGATAATGCAATTTGGCAAACGGCAATGTAATTAGCATGCCGAATATTACTTGGAATGTGAATTGGAACGAAATCGCCAATAGGTAAGACCATTTTACAATTTGGGCCCAAGTTAGAAGCAGAGAATAAGGTTTAAATTATCGATAGTCCATATCTCGGAAACTATAAGAGATAATTCAATTTGGCAACCGGCAATGTAATTAGCATGCCGAATATTACTTGGAATGTGAATTGGAACGAAATCGCCAATAGATAAGACCATTTTACAATTTGGGCCCAAGTTAGAAGCAGAGCCTAAGGTGTAAATTATCGATAGTCCATATCTCGGAAACTATAAGAGATAATGCAATTTGGCAACCGGCAATGTAATTAGCATGCCGAATATTACTTGGAATGTGAATTGGAACGAAATCGCCTATAGATAAGACCATTTTACAATTTGGGAGCAAGTTAGAAGCAGAGCCTAAGGTGTAAATTATCGATAGTCCATATCTCGGAAACTATAAGAGATAATGCAATTTGGCAACCGGCAATGTAATTAGCATGCCGAATATTACTTGGAATGTGAATTGGAACGAAATCGCCAATAGATAAGACCATTTTACAATTTGGGCCCTAGTTAGAAGCAGAGCCTATGGTGTAAATTATCGATAGTCCATATCTCGGAAACTATAAGAGATAATGCAATTTGGCAACCGGCAATGTAATTAGCATGCCGAATATTACTTGGAATGTGAATTGGAACGAAATCGCCAATAGATAAGACCATTTTACAATTTGGGCCCAAGTTAGAAGCAGAGCCTAAGGTGTAAATTATCGATAGTCCATATCTCGGAAACTATAAGAGATAATGCAATTTGGCAACCGGCAATGTAATTAGCATGCCGAATATTACTTGGAATGTGAATTGGAACGAAATCGCCAATAGATAAGACCATTTTACAATTTGGGCCCAAGTTAGAAGCAGAGCCTAAGGTGTAAATTATCGATAGTCCATATCTCGGAAACTATAAGAGATAATGCAATTTGGCAACCGGCAATGTAATTAGCATGCCGAATATTACTTGGAATGTGAATTGGAACGAAATCGCCAATAGATAAGACCATTTTACAAATTGGGCCCAAGTTAGAAGCAGAGCCTAAGGTGTAAATTATTGATAGTCCATATCTCGGAAACTATAAGAGATAATGCAATTTCGCAACCGGCAATGTAATTAGCATGCCGAATATCACTTGGAATGTGAATTGGGACGAAATCGCCAATAGATAAGACCATTTTACAATTTGGGCCCAAGTTAGAAGCAGAGCCTAAGGTGTAAATTATCGATAGTCCATATCTCGGAAACTATAAGAGATAATGCAATTTGGCAACCGGCAATGTAATTAGCATGCCGAATATTACTTGGAATGTGAATTGGAACGAAATCGCCAATAGATAAGACCATTTTACGATTTGGGCCCAAGTTAGAAGCAGAGCCTAAGGTGTAAATTATCGATAGTCCATATCTCGGAAACTATAAGAGATAATGCAATTTGGCAACCGGCAATGTAATTAACATGCCGAATATTACTTGGAATGTGAATTGGAACGAAATCGCCAATAGATAAGACCATTTTACAATTTGGGCCCAAGTTAGAAGCAGAGCCTAAGGTGTAAATTATCGATAGTCCATATCTCGGAAACTATAAGAGATAATGCAATTTCGCAATCGGCAATGTAATTAGCATGCCGAATATTACTTGGAGTGTGAATTGGAACGAAATCGCCAATAGATAAGACCATTTTACAATTTGGGCCCAAGTTAGAAGCAGAGCCTAAGGTGTAAATTATCGATAGTCCATATCTCGGAAACTATAAGAGATAATGCAATTTGGCAACCGGCAATGTAATTAGCATGCCGAATATTACTTGGAATGTGAATTGGAACGAAATCGCCAATAGATAAGACCATTTTACAATTTGGGCCCAAGTTAGAAGCAGAGCCTAAGGTGTAAATTATCGATAGTCCATATCTCGGAAACTATAAGAGATAATGCAATTTGGCAAACGGCAATGTAATTAGCATGCCGAATATTACTTGGAATGTGAATTGCAACGAAATCGCCAATAGATAAGACCATTTTACAATTTGGGCCCAAGTTAGAAGCAGAGCCTAAGGTGTAAATTATCGATAGTCCATATCTCGGAAACTATAAGAGATAATGCAATTTGGCAACCGGCAATGTAATTAGCATGCCGAATATTACTTGGAATGTGAATTGGAACGAAATCGCCAATAGATATGACCATTTTACAATTTGGGCCCAAGTTAGAAGCAGAGCCTAAGGTGTAAATTATTGATAGTCCATATCTCGGAAACTATAAGAGATAATGCAATTTCGCAACCGGCAATGTAATTAGCATGCCGAATATCACTTGGAATGTGAATTGGGACGAAATCGCCAATAGATATGACCATTTTACAATTTGGGCCCAAGTTAGAAGCAGAGCCTAAGGTGTAAATTATCGATAGTATATATCTCGGAAACTATAAGAGATAATGCAATTTGGCAACCGGCAATGTAATTAGCATGCCGAATATTACTTGGAATGTGAATTGGAACGAAATCGCCAATAGATAAGACCATTTTACAATTTGGGCCCAAGTTAGAAGCAGAGCCTATGGTGTAAATTATCGATAGTCCATATCTCGGAAACTATAAGAGATAATGCAATTTGGCAACCGGCTATGTAATTAGCATGCCGAATATTACTTGGAATGTGAATTGGAACGAAATCGCCAATAGATAAGGCCATTTTACAATTTGGGCCCAAGTTAGAAGCAGAGCCTAAGGTGTAAATTATCGATAGTCCATATCTCGGAAACTATAAGAGATAATGCAATTTGGCAACCGGCAATGTAATTAGCATGCCGAATATTACTTGGAATGTGAATTGGAACGAAATCGCCAATAGATAAGACCATTTTACAATTTGGGCCCAAGTTAGAAGCAGAGCCTAAGGTGTAGATTATCGATAGTCCATATCTCGGAAACTATAAGAGATAATGCAATTTGGCAACTGGCAATGTAATTAGCATGCCGAATATTACTTGGAATGTGAATTGGAACGAAATCGCCAATAGATAAGACCATTTTACAAATTGGGCCCAAGTTAGAAGCAGAGCCTAAAGTGTAAATTATTGATAGTCCATATCTCGGAAACTATAAGAGATAATGCAATTTCGCAACCGGCAATGTAATTAGCATGCCGAATATCACTTGGAATGTGAATTGGGACGAAATCGCCAATAGATAAGACCATTTTACAATTTGGGCCCAAGTTAGAAGCAGAGCCTAAGGTGTAAATTATCGATAGTCCATATCTCGGAAACTATAAGAGATAATGCAATTTGGCAACCGGCAATGTAATTAGCATGCCGAATATTACTTGGAATGTGAATTGGAACGAAATCGCCAATAGATAAGACCATTTTACAATTTGGGCCCAAGTTAGAAGCAGAGCCTAAGGTGTAAATTATCGATAGTCCATATCTCGGAAACTATAAGAGATAATGCAATTTGGCAACCGGCAATGTAATTAGCATGCCGAATATTACTTGGAATGTGAATTGGAACGAAATCGCCAATAGATAAGACCATTTTACAATTTGGGCCCAAGTTAGAAGCAGAGCCTAAGGTGTAAATTATCGATAGTCCATATCTCGGAAACTATAAGAGATAATGCAATTTCGCAACCGGCAATGTAATTAGCATGCCGAATATTACTTGGAGTGTGAATTGGAACGAAATCGCCAATAGATAAGACCATTTTACAATTTGGGCCCAAGTTAGAAGCAGAGCCTAAGGTGTAAATTATCGATAGTCCATATCTCGGAAACTATAAGAGATAATGCAATTTGGCAACCGGCAATGTAATTAGCATGCCGAATATTACTTGGAATGTGAATTGGAACGAAATCGCCAATAGATAAGACCATTTTACAATTTGGGCCCAAGTTAGAAGCAGAGCCTAAGGTGTAAATTATCGATAGTCCATATCTCGGAAACTATAAGAGATAATGCAATTTCGCAACCGGCAATGTAATTAGCATGCCGAATATTACTTGGAGTGTGAATTGGAACGAAATCGCCAATAGATAAGACCATTTTACAATTTGGGCCCAAGTTAGAAGCAGAGCCTAAGGTGTAAATTATCGATAGTCCATATCTCGGAAACTATAAGAGATAATGCAATTTGGCAACCGGCAATGTAATTAGCATGCCGAATATTACTTAGAATGTGAATTGGAACGAAATCGCCAATAGATAAGACCATTTTACAATTTGGGCCCAAGTTAGAAGCAGAGCCTAAGGTGTAAATTATCGATAGTCCATATCTCGGAAACTATAAGAGATAATGCAATTTGGCAACCGGCAATGTAATTAGCATGCCGAATATTACTTGGAATGTGAATTGGAACGAAATCGCCAATAGATAAGACCATTTTACAATTTGGGCCCAAGTTAGAAGCAGAGCCTAAGGTGTAAATTATCGATAGTCCATATCTCGGAAACTATAAGAGATAATGCAATTTCGCAACCGGCAATGTAATTAGCATGCCGAATATTACTTGGAGTGTGAATTGGAACGAAATCGCCAATAGATAAGACCATTTTACAATTTGGGCCCAAGTTAGAAGCAGAGCCTAAGGTGTAAATTATCGATAGTCCATATCTCGGAAACTATAAGAGATAATGCAATTTGGCAACCGGCAATGTAATTAGCATGCCGAATATTACTTGGAATGTGAATTGGAACGAAATCGCCAATAGATAAGACCATTTTACAATTTGGGCCCAAGTTAGAAGCAGAGCCTAAGGTGTAAATTATCGATAGTCCATATCTCGGAAACTATAAGAGATAATGCAATTTCGCAACCGGCAATGTAATTAGCATGCCGAATATTACTTGGAGTGTGAATTGGAACGAAATCGCCAATAGATAAGACCATTTTACAATTTGGGCCCAAGTTAGAAGCAGAGCCTAAGGTGTAAATTATCGATAGTCCATATCTCGGAAACTATAAGAGATAATGCAATTTGGCAACCGGCAATGTAATTAGCATGCCGAATATTACTTAGAATGTGAATTGGAACGAAATCGCCAATAGATAAGACCATTTTACAATTTGGGCCCAAGTTAGAAGCAGAGCCTAAGGTGTAAATTATCGATAGTCCATATCTCGGAAACTATAAGAGATAATGCAATTTGGCAACCGGCAATGTAATTAGCATGCCGAATATTACTTGGAATGTGAATTGGAACGAAATCGCCAATAGATAAGACCATTTTACAATTTGGGCCCAAGTTAGAAGCAGAGCCTAAGGTGTAAATTATCGATAGTCCATATCTCGGAAACTATAAGAGATAATGCAATTTCGCAACCGGCAATGTAATTAGCATGCCGTATATTACTTGGAGTGTGAATTGTAACGAAATCGCCAATAGATAAGACCATTTTACAATTTGGGCCCAAGTTAGAAGCAGAGCCTAAGGTGTAAATTATCGATAGTCCATATCTCGGAAACTATAAGAGATAATGCAATTTGGCAACCGGCAATGTAATTAGCATGCCGAATATTACTTGGAATGTGAATTGGAACGAAATCGCCAATAGATAAGACCATTTTACAATTTGGGCCCAAGTTAGAAGCAGAGCCTAAGGTGTAAATTATCGATAGTCCATATCTCGGAAACTATAAGAGATAATGCAATTTCGCAACCGGCAATGTAATTAGCATGCCGAATATTACTTGGAGTGTGAATTGGAACGAAATCGCCAATAGATAAGACCATTTTACAATTTGGGCCCAAGTTAGAAGCAGAGCCTAAGGTGTAAATTATCGATAGTCCATATCTCGGAAACTATAAGAGATAATGCAATTTGGCAACCGGCAATGTAATTAGCATGCCGAATATTACTTGGAATGTGAATTGCAACGAAATCGCCAATAGATAAGACCATTTTACAATTTGGGCCCAAGTTAGAAGCAGAGCCTAAGGTGTAAATTATCGATAGTCCATATCTCGGAAACTATAAGAGATAATGCAATTTGGCAACCGGTAATGTAATTAGCATGCCGAATATTACTTGGAATGTGAATTGGAACGAAATCGCCAATAGATAAGACCATTTTACAATTTGGGCCCAAGTTAGAAGCAGAGCCTAAGGTGTAAATTATTGATAGTCCATATCTCGGAAACTATAAGAGATAATGCAATTTCGCAACCGGCAATGTAATTAGCATGCCGAATATCACTTGGAATGTGAATTGGGACGAAATCGCCAATAGATAAGACCATTTTACAATTTGGGCCCAAGTTAGAAGCAGAGCCTAAGGTGTAAATTATCGATAGTCCATATCTCGGAAACTATAAGAGATAATGCAATTTGGCAACCGGCAATGTAATTAGCATGCCGAATATTACTTGGAATGTGAATTGCAACGAAATCGCCAATAGATAAGACCATTTTACAATTTGGGCCCAAGTTAGAAGCAGAGCCTAAGGTGTAAATTATCGATAGTCCATATCTCGGAAACTATAAGAGATAATGCAATTTGGCAACCGGCAATGTAATTAGCATGCCGAATATTACTTGGAATGTGAATTGGAACGAAATCGCCAATAGATATGACCATTTTACAATTTGGGCCCAAGTTAGAAGCAGAGCCTAAGGTGTAAATTATTGATAGTCCATATCTCGGAAACTATAAGA
This sequence comes from Rhynchophorus ferrugineus, assembly GCF_030347505.1. Classification (NCBI taxonomy): domain Eukaryota; kingdom Metazoa; phylum Arthropoda; class Insecta; order Coleoptera; family Curculionidae; genus Rhynchophorus; species Rhynchophorus ferrugineus. Next base: position 139,193 of record NW_027472891.1, read on the forward strand.
GATAATGCAATTTGGCAACCGGCAATGTAATTAGCATGCCGAATATTACTTGGAATGTGAATTGCAACGAAATCGCCAATAGATAAGACCATTTTACAATTTGGGCCCAAGTTAGAAGCAGAGCCTAAGGTGTAAATTATCGATAGTCCATATCTCGGAAACTATAAGAGATAATGCAATTTGGCAACCGGCAATGTAATTAGCATGCCGAATATTACTTGGAATGTGAATTGGAACGAAATCGCCAATAGATATGACCATTTTACAATTTGGGCCCAAGTTAGAAGCAGAGCCTAAGGTGTAAATTATTGATAGTCCATATCTCGGAAACTATAAGAGATAATGCAATTTGGCGACCGGCAATGTAATTAGCATGCCGAATATTACTTGGAATGTGAATTGGAACGAAATCGCCAATAGATAAGACCATTTTACAATTTGGGCCCAAGTTAGAAGCAGAGCCTAAGGTGTAAATTATCGATAGTCCATATCTCGGAAACTATAAGAGATAATGCAATTTGGCAACCGGCAATGTAATTAGCATGCCGAATATTACTTGGAATGTGAATTGCAACGAAATCGCCAATAGATAAGACCATTTTACAATTTGGGCCCAAGTTAGAAGCAGAGCCTAAGGTGTAAATTATCGATAGTCCATATCTCGGAAACTATAAGAGATAATGCAATTTGGCAACCGGCAATGTACTTAGCATGCCGAATATTACTTGGAATGTGAATTGGAACGAAATCGCCAATAGATATGACCATTTTACAATTTGGGCCCAAGTTAGAAGCAGAGCCTAAGGTGTAAATTATTGATAGTCCATATCTCGGAAACTATAAGAGATAATGCAATTTCGCAACCGGCAATGTAATTAGCATGCCGAATATCACTTGGAATGTGAATTGGGACGAAATCGCCAATAGATAAGACCATTTTACAATTTGGGCCCAAGTTAGAAGCAGAGCCTAAGGTGTAAATTATCGATAGTATATATCTCGGAAACTATAAGAGATAATGCAATTTGGCAACCGGCAATGTAATTAGCATGCCGAATATTACTTGGAATGTGAATTGGAACGAAATCGCCAATAGATAAGACCATTTTACAATTTGGGCCCAAGTTAGAAGCAGAGCCTATGGTGTAAATTATCGATAGTCCATATCTCGGAAACTATAAGAGATAATGCAATTTGGCAACCGGCAATGTAATTAGCATGCCGAATATTACTTGGAATGTGAATTGGAACGAAATCGCCAATAGATAAGGCCATTTTACAATTTGGGCCCAAGTTAGAAGCAGAGCCTAAGGTGTAAATTATCGATAGTCCATATCTCGGAAACTATAAGAGATAATGCAATTTGGCAACCGGCAATGTAATTAGCATGCCGAATATTACTTGGAATGTGAATTGGAACGAAATCGCCAATAGATAAGACCATTTTACAATTTGGGCCCAAGTTAGAAGCAGAGCCTAAGGTGTAGATTATCGATAGTCCATATCTCGGAAACTATAAGAGATAATGCAATTTGGCAACCGGCAATGTAATTAGCATGCCGAATATTACTTGGAATGTGAATTGGAACGAAATCGCCAATAGATAAGACCATTTTACAAATTGGGCCCAAGTTAGAAGCAGAGCCTAAAGTGTAAATTATTGATAGTCCATATCTCGGAAACTATAAGAGATAATGCAATTTCGCAACCGGCAATGTAATTAGCATGCCGAATATCACTTGGAATGTGAATTGGGACGAAATCGCCAATAGATAAGACTATTTTACAATTTGGGCCCAAGTTAGAAGCAGAGCCTAAGGTGTAAATTATCGATAGTCCATATCTCGGAAACTATAAGAGATAATGCAATTTGGCAACCGGCAATGTAATTAGCATGCCGAATATTACTTGGAATGTGAATTGGAACGAAATCGCCAATAGATAAGACCATTTTACAATTTGGGCCCAAGTTAGAAGCAGAGCCTAAGGTGTAAATTATCGATAGTCCATATCTCGGAAACTATAAGAGATAATGCAATTTGGCAACCGGCAATGTAATTAGTATGCCGAATATTACTTGGAATGTGAATTGGAACGAAATCGCCAATAGATAAGACCATTTTACAATTTGGGCCCAAGTTAGAAGCAGAGCCTAAGGTGTAAATTATCGATAGTCCATATCTCGGAAACTATAAGAGATAATGCAATTTCGCAACCGGCAATGTAATTAGCATGCCGAATATTACTTGGAGTGTGAATTGGAACGAAATCGCCAATAGATAAGACCATTTTACAATTTGGGCCCAAGTTAGAAGCAGAGCCTAAGGTGTAAATTATCGATAGTCCATATCTCGGAAACTATAAGAGATAATGCAATTTGGCAACCGGCAATGTAATTAGCATGCCGAATATTACTTGGAATGTGAATTGGAACGAAATCGCCAATAGATAAGACCATTTTACAATTTGGGCCCAAGTTAGAAGCAGAGCCTAAGGTGTAAATTATCGATAGTCCATATCTCGGAAACTATAAGAGATAATGCAATTTCGCAACCGGCAATGTAATTAGCATGCCGAATATTACTTGGAGTGTGAATTGGAACGAAATCGCCAATAGATAAGACCATTTTACAATTTGGGCCCAAGTTAGAAGCAGAGCCTAAGGTGTAAATTATCGATAGTCCATATCTCGGAAACTATAAGAGATAATGCAATTTGGCAACCGGCAATGTAATTAGCATGCCGAGTATTACTTAGAATGTGAATTGGAACGAAATCGCCAATAGATAAGACCATTTTACAATTTGGGCCCAAGTTAGAAGCAGAGCCTAAGGTGTAAATTATCGATAGTCCATATCTCGGAAACTATAAGAGATAATGCAATTTGGCAACCGGCAATGTAATTAGCATGCCGAATATTACTTGGAATGTGAATTGGAACGAAATCGCCAATAGATAAGACCATTTTACAATTTGGGCCCAAGTTAGAAGCAAAGCCTAAGGTGTAAATTATCGATAGTCCATATCTCGGAAACTATAAGAGATAATGCAATTTCGCAACCGGCAATGTAATTAGCATGCCGAATATTACTTGGAGTGTGAATTGGAACGAAATCGCCAATAGATAAGACCATTTTACAATTTGGGCCCAAGTTAGAAGCAGAGCCTAAGGTGTAAATTATCGATAGTCCATATCTCGGAAACTATAAGAGATAATGCAATTTGGCAACCGGCAATGTAATTAGCATGCCGAATATTACTTGGAATGTGAATTGCAACGAAATCGCCAATAGATAAGACCATTTTACAATTTGGGCCCAAGTTAGAAGCAGAGCCTAAGGTGTAAATTATCGATAGTCCATATCTCGGAAACTATAAGAGATAATGCAATTTGGCAACCGGCAATGTAATTAGCATGCCGAATATTACCTGGAATGTGAATTGGAACGAAATCGCCAATAGATAAGACCATTTTACAATTTGGGCCCAAGTTAGAAGCAGAGCCTAAGGTGTAAATTATTGATAGTCCATATCTCGGAAACTATAAGAGATAATGCAATTTCGCAACCGGCAATGTAATTAGCATGCCGAAAATCACTTGGAATGTGAATTGGGACGAAATCGCCAATAGATAAGACCATTTTACAATTTGGGCCCAAGTTAGAAGCAGAGCCTAAGGTGTAAATTATCGATAGTCCATATCTCGGAAACTATAAGAGATAATGCAATTTGGCAACCGGCAATGTAATTAGCATGCCGAATATTACTTGGAATGTGAATTGGGACGAAATCGCCAATAGATAAGACCATTTTACAATTTGGGCCCAAGTTAGAAGCAGAGCCTAAGGTGTAAATTATCGATAGTCCATATCTCGGAAACTATAAGAGATAATGCAATTTGGCAACCGGCAATGTAATTAGCATGCCGAATATTACTTGGAATGTGAATTGCAACGAAATCGCCAATAGGTAAGACCATTTTACAATTTGGGCCCAAGTTAGAAGCAGAGCCTAAGGTGTAAATTATCGATAGTCCATATCTCGGAAACTATAAGAGATAATTCAATTTGGCAACTGGCAATGTAATTAGCATGCCGAATATTACTTGGAATGTGAATTGGAACGAAATCGCCAATAGATAAGACCATTTTACATTTTGGGCCCAAGTTAGAAGCAGAGCCTAAGGTGTAAATTATCGATAGTCCATATCTCGGAAACTATAAGAGATAATGCAATTTGGCAACCGGCAATGTAACTAGCATGCCGAATATTACTTGGAATGTGAATTGGAACGAAATCGCCAATAGATAAGACCATTTTACAATTTGGGCCCAAGTTAGAAGCAGAGCGTAAGGTGTAAATTATCGATAGTCCATATCTCGGAAACTATAAGAGATAATGCAATTTGGCAACCGGCAATGTAATTAGCATGCCGAATATTCCTTGGAATGTGAATTGGAACGAAATCGCCAATAGATAAGACCATTTTACAATTTGGGCCCAAGTTAGAAGCAGAGCCTATGGTGTAAATTATCGATAGTCCATATCTCGGAAACTATAAGAGATAATGCAATTTGGCAACCGGCAATGTAATTAGCATGCCGAATATTACTTGGAATGTGAATTGGAACGAAATCGCCAATAGATAAGACCATTTTACAATTTGGGCCCAAGCTAGAAGCAGAGCCTAAGGTGTAAATTATCGATAGTCCATATCTCGGAAACTATAAGAGATAATGCAATTTGGCAACCGGCAATGTATTTAGCATGCCGAATATTACTTGGAATGTGAATTGGAACGAAATCGCCAATAGATAAGACCATTTTACAATTTGGGCCCAAGTTAGAAGCAGAGCCTAAGGTGTAAATTATCGATAGTCCATATCTCGGAAACTATAAGAGATAATGCAATTTGGCAACCGGCAATGTAATTAGCATGCCGAATATTACTTGGAATGTGAATTGGAACGAAATCGCCAATAGGTAAGACCATTTTACAATTTGGGCCCAAGTTAGAAGCAGAGAATAAGGTTTAAATTATCGATAGTCCATATCTCGGAAACTATAAGAGATAATTCAATTTGGCAACCGGCAATGTAATTAGCATGCCGAATATTACTTGGAATGTGAATTGGAACGAAATCGCCAATAGATAAGACCATTTTACAATTTGGGCCCAAGTTAGAAGCAGAGCCTAAGGTGTAAATTATCGATAGTCCATATCTCGGAAACTATAAGAGATAATGCAATTTGGCAACCGGCAATGTAATTAGCATGCCGAATATTACTTGGAATGTGAATTGGAACGAAATCGCCTATAGATAAGACCATTTTACAATTTGGGAGCAAGTTAGAAGCAGAGCCTAAGGTGTAAATTATCGATAGTCCATATCTCGGAAACTATAAGAGATAATGCAATTTGGCAACCGGCAATGTAATTAGCATGCCGAATATTACTTGGAATGTGAATTGGAACGAAATCGCCAATAGATAAGACCATTTTACAATTTGGGCCCTAGTTAGAAGCAGAGCCTATGGTGTAAATTATCGATAGTCCATATCTCGGAAACTATAAGAGATAATGCAATTTGGCAACCGGCAATGTAATTAGCATGCCGAATATTACTTGGAATGTGAATTGGAACGAAATCGCCAATAGATAAGACCATTTTACAATTTGGGCCCAAGTTAGAAGCAGAGCCTAAGGTGTAAATTATCGATAGTCCATATCTCGGAAACTATAAGAGATAATGCAATTTGGCAACCGGCAATGTAATTAGCATGCCGAATATTACTTGGAATGTGAATTGGAACGAAATCGCCAATAGATAAGACCATTTTACAATTTGGGCCCAAGTTAGAAGCAGAGCCTAAGGTGTAAATTATCGATAGTCCATATCTCGGAAACTATAAGAGATAATGCAATTTGGCAACCGGCAATGTAATTAGCATGCCGAATATTACTTGGAATGTGAATTGGAACGAAATCGCCAATAGATAAGACCATTTTACAAATTGGGCCCAAGTTAGAAGCAGAGCCTAAGGTGTAAATTATTGATAGTCCATATCTCGGAAACTATAAGAGATAATGCAATTTCGCAACCGGCAATGTAATTAGCATGCCGAATATCACTTGGAATGTGAATTGGGACGAAATCGCCAATAGATAAGACCATTTTACAATTTGGGCCCAAGTTAGAAGCAGAGCCTAAGGTGTAAATTATCGATAGTCCATATCTCGGAAACTATAAGAGATAATGCAATTTGGCAACCATCAATGTAATTAGCATGCCGAATATTACTTGGAATGTGAATTGGAACGAAATCGCCAATAGATAAGACCATTTTACGATTTGGGCCCAAGTTAGAAGCAGAGCCTAAGGTGTAAATTATCGATAGTCCATATCTCGGAAACTATAAGAGATAATGCAATTTGGCAACCGGCAATGTAATTAGCATGCCGAATATTACTTGGAATGTGAATTGGAACGAAATCGCCAATAGATAAGACCATTTTACAATTTGGGCCCAAGTTAGAAGCAGAGCCTAAGGTGTAAATTATCGATAGTCCATATCTCGGAAACTATAAGAGATAATGCAATTTCGCAATCGGCAATGTAATTAGCATGCCGAATATTACTTGGAGTGTGAATTGGAACGAAATCGCCAATAGATAAGACCATTTTACAATTTGGGCCCAAGTTAGAAGCAGAGCCTAAGGTGTAAATTATCGATAGTCCATATCTCGGAAACTATAAGAGATAATGCAATTTGGCAACCGGCAATGTAATTAGCATGCCGAATATTACTTGGAATGTGAATTGGAACGAAATCGCCAATAGATAAGACCATTTTACAATTTGGGCCCAAGTTAGAAGCAGAGCCTAAGGTGTAAATTATCGATAGTCCATATCTCGGAAACTATAAGAGATAATGCAATTTGGCAAACGGCAATGTAATTAGCATGCCGAATATTACTTGGAATGTGAATTGCAACGAAATCGCCAATAGATAAGACCATTTTACAATTTGGGCCCAAGTTAGAAGCAGAGCCTAAGGTGTAAATTATCGATAGTCCATATCTCGGAAACTATAAGAGATAATGCAATTTGGCAACCGGCAATGTAATTAGCATGCCGAATATTACTTGGAATGTGAATTGGAACGAAATCGCCAATAGATATGACCATTTTACAATTTGGGCCCAAGTTAGAAGCAGAGCCTAAGGTGTAAATTATTGATAGTCCATATCTCGGAAACTATAAGAGATAATGCAATTTCGCAACCGGCAATGTAATTAGCATGCCGAATATCACTTGGAATGTGAATTGGGACGAAATCGCCAATAGATATGACCATTTTACAATTTGGGCCCAAGTTAGAAGCAGAGCCTAAGGTGTAAATTATCGATAGTATATATCTCGGAAACTATAAGAGATAATGCAATTTGGCAACCGGCAATGTAATTAGCATGCCGAATATTACTTGGAATGTGAATTGGAACGAAATCGCCAATAGATAAGACCATTTTACAATTTGGGCCCAAGTTAGAAGCAGAGCCTATGGTGTAAATTATCGATAGTCCATATCTCGGAAACTATAAGAGATAATGCAATTTGGCAACCGGCTATGTAATTAGCATGCCGAATATTACTTGGAATGTGAATTGGAACGAAATCGCCAATAGATAAGGCCATTTTACAATTTGGGCCCAAGTTAGAAGCAGAGCCTAAGGTGTAAATTATCGATAGTCCATATCTCGGAAACTATAAGAGATAATGCAATTTGGCAACCGGCAATGTAATTAGCATGCCGAATATTACTTGGAATGTGAATTGGAACGAAATCGCCAATAGATAAGACCATTTTACAATTTGGGCCCAAGTTAGAAGCAGAGCCTAAGGTGTAGATTATCGATAGTCCATATCTCGGAAACTATAAGAGATAATGCAATTTGGCAACTGGCAATGTAATTAGCATGCCGAATATTACTTGGAATGTGAATTGGAACGAAATCGCCAATAGATAAGACCATTTTACAAATTGGGCCCAAGTTAGAAGCAGAGCCTAAAGTGTAAATTATTGATAGTCCATATCTCGGAAACTATAAGAGATAATGCAATTTCGCAACCGGCAATGTAATTAGCATGCCGAATATCACTTGGAATGTGAATTGGGACGAAATCGCCAATAGATAAGACCATTTTACAATTTGGGCCCAAGTTAGAAGCAGAGCCTAAGGTGTAAATTATCGATAGTCCATATCTCGGAAACTATAAGAGATAATGCAATTTGGCAACCGGCAATGTAATTAGCATGCCGAATATTACTTGGAATGTGAATTGGAACGAAATCGCCAATAGATAAGACCATTTTACAATTTGGGCCCAAGTTAGAAGCAGAGCCTAAGGTGTAAATTATCGATAGTCCATATCTCGGAAACTATAAGAGATAATGCAATTTGGCAACCGGCAATGTAATTAGCATGCCGAATATTACTTGGAATGTGAATTGGAACGAAATCGCCAATAGATAAGACCATTTTACAATTTGGGCCCAAGTTAGAAGCAGAGCCTAAGGTGTAAATTATCGATAGTCCATATCTCGGAAACTATAAGAGATAATGCAATTTCGCAACCGGCAATGTAATTAGCATGCCGAATATTACTTGGAGTGTGAATTGGAACGAAATCGCCAATAGATAAGACCATTTTACAATTTGGGCCCAAGTTAGAAGCAGAGCCTAAGGTGTAAATTATCGATAGTCCATATCTCGGAAACTATAAGAGATAATGCAATTTGGCAACCGGCAATGTAATTAGCATGCCGAATATTACTTGGAATGTGAATTGGAACGAAATCGCCAATAGATAAGACCATTTTACAATTTGGGCCCAAGTTAGAAGCAGAGCCTAAGGTGTAAATTATCGATAGTCCATATCTCGGAAACTATAAGAGATAATGCAATTTCGCAACCGGCAATGTAATTAGCATGCCGAATATTACTTGGAGTGTGAATTGGAACGAAATCGCCAATAGATAAGACCATTTTACAATTTGGGCCCAAGTTAGAAGCAGAGCCTAAGGTGTAAATTATCGATAGTCCATATCTCGGAAACTATAAGAGATAATGCAATTTGGCAACCGGCAATGTAATTAGCATGCCGAATATTACTTAGAATGTGAATTGGAACGAAATCGCCAATAGATAAGACCATTTTACAATTTGGGCCCAAGTTAGAAGCAGAGCCTAAGGTGTAAATTATCGATAGTCCATATCTCGGAAACTATAAGAGATAATGCAATTTGGCAACCGGCAATGTAATTAGCATGCCGAATATTACTTGGAATGTGAATTGGAACGAAATCGCCAATAGATAAGACCATTTTACAATTTGGGCCCAAGTTAGAAGCAGAGCCTAAGGTGTAAATTATCGATAGTCCATATCTCGGAAACTATAAGAGATAATGCAATTTCGCAACCGGCAATGTAATTAGCATGCCGAATATTACTTGGAGTGTGAATTGGAACGAAATCGCCAATAGATAAGACCATTTTACAATTTGGGCCCAAGTTAGAAGCAGAGCCTAAGGTGTAAATTATCGATAGTCCATATCTCGGAAACTATAAGAGATAATGCAATTTGGCAACCGGCAATGTAATTAGCATGCCGAATATTACTTGGAATGTGAATTGGAACGAAATCGCCAATAGATAAGACCATTTTACAATTTGGGCCCAAGTTAGAAGCAGAGCCTAAGGTGTAAATTATCGATAGTCCATATCTCGGAAACTATAAGAGATAATGCAATTTCGCAACCGGCAATGTAATCAGCATGCCGAATATTACTTGGAGTGTGAATTGGAACGAAATCGCCAATAGATAAGACCATTTTACAATATGGGCCCAAGTTAGAAGCAGAGCCTAAGGTGTAAATTATTGATAGTCCATATCTCGGAAACTATAAGAGATAATGCAATTTCGCAACCGGCAATGTAATTAGCATGCCGAATATCACTTGGAATGTGAATTGGGACGAAATCGCCAATAGATAAGACCATTTTACAATTTGGGCCCAAGTTAGAAGCAGAGCCTAAGGTGTAAATTATCGATAGTATATATCTCGGAAACTATAAGAGATAATGCAATTTGGCAACCGGCAATGTAATTAGCATGCCGAATATTACTTGGAATGTGAATTGGAACGAAATCGCCAATAGATAAGACCATTTTACAATTTGGGCCCAAGTTAGAAGCAGAGCCTATGGTGTAAATTATCGATAGTCCATATCTCGGAAACTATAAGAGATAATGCAATTTGGCAACCGGCAATGTAATTAGCATGCCGAATATTACTTGGAATGTGAATTGGAACGAAATCGCCAATAGATAAGGCCATTTTACAATTTGGGCCCAAGTTAGAAGCAGAGCCTAAGGTGTAAATTATCGATAGTCCATATCTCGGAAACTATAAGAGATAATGCAATTTGGCAACCGGCAATGTAATTAGCATGCCGAATATTACTTGGAATGTGAATTGGAACGAAATCGCCAATAGATAAGACCATTTTACAATTTGGGCCCAAGTTAGAAGCAGAGCCTAAGGTGTAAATTATCGATAGTCCATATCTCGGAAACTATAAGAGATAATGCAATTTGGCAACCGGCAATGTAATTAGCATGCCGAATATTACTTGGAATGTGAATTGGAACGAAATCGACAATAGATAAGATCATTTTACAAATTGGGTCCAAGTTAGAAGCAGAGCCTAAAGTGTAAATTATTGATAGTCCGTATCTCGGAAACTATAAGAGATAATGCAATTTCGCAACCGGCAATGTAATTAGCATGCCGAATATCACTTGGAATGTGAATTGGGACGAAATCGCCAATAGATAAGACCATTTTACAATTTGGGCCCAAGTTAGAAGCAGAGCCTAAGGTGTAAATTATCGATAGTCCATATCTCGGAAACTATAAGAGATAATGCAATTTGGCAACCGGCAATGTAATTAGCATGCCGAATATTACTTGGAATGTGAATTGGAACGAAATCGCCAATAGATAAGACCATTTTACAATTTGGGCCCAAGTTAGAAGCAGAGCCTAAGGTGTAGATTATCGATAGTCCATATCTCGGAAACTATAAGAGATAATGCAATTTGGCAACTGGCAATGTAATTAGCATGCCGAATATTACTTGGAATGTGAATTGGAACGAAATCGCCAATAGATAAGACCATTTTACAAATTGGGCCCAAGTTAGAAGCAGAGCCTAAAGTGTAAATTATTGATAGTCCATATCTCGGAAACTATAAGAGATAATGCAATTTCGCAACCGGCAATGTAATTAGCATGCCGAATATCACTTGGAATGTGAATTGGGACGAAATCGCCAATAGATAAGACCATTTTACAATTTGGGCCCAAGTTAGAAGCAGAGCCTAAGGTGTAAATTATCGATAGTCCATATCTCGGAAACTATAAGAGATAATGCAATTTGGCAACCGGCAATGTAATTAGCATGCCGAATATTACTTGGAATGTGAATTGGAACGAAATCGCCAATAGATAAGACCATTTTACAATTTGGGCCCAAGTTAGAAGCAGAGCCTAAGGTGTAAATTATCGATAGTCCATATCTCGGAAACTATAAGAGATAATGCAATTTGGCAACCGGCAATGTAATTAGCATGCCGAATATTACTTGGAATGTGAATTGGAACGAAATCGCCAATAGATAAGACCATTTTACAATTTGGGCCCAAGTTAGAAGCAGAGCCTAAGGTGTAAATTATCGATAGTCCATATCTCGGAAACTATAAGAGATAATGCAATTTCGCAACCGGCAATGTAATTAGCATGCCGAATATTACTTGGAGTGTGAATTGGAACGAAATCGCCAATAGATAAGACCATTTTACAATTTGGGCCCAAGTTAGAAGCAGAGCCTAAGGTGTAAATTATCGATAGTCCATATCTCGGAAACTATAAGAGATAATGCAATTTGGCAACCGGCAATGTAATTAGCATGCCGAATATTACTTGGAATGTGAATTGGAACGAAATCGCCAATAGATAAGACCATTTTACAATTTGGGCCCAAGTTAGAAGCAGAGCCTAAGGTGTAAATTATCGATAGTCCATATCTCGGAAACTATAAGAGATAATGCAATTTCGCAACCGGCAATGTAATTAGCATGCCGAATATTACTTGGAGTGTGAATTGGAACGAAATCGCCAATAGATAAGACCATTTTACAATTTGGGCCCAAGTTAGAAGCAGAGCCTAAGGTGTAAATTATCGATAGTCCATATCTCGGAAACTATAAGAGATAATGCAATTTGGCAACCGGCAATGTAATTAGCATGCCGAATATTACTTAGAATGTGAATTGGAACGAAATCGCCAATAGATAAGACCATTTTACAATTTGGGCCCAAGTTAGAAGCAGAGCCTAAGGTGTAAATTATCGATAGTCCATATCTCGGAAACTATAAGAGATAATGCAATTTGGCAACCGGCAATGTAATTAGCATGCCGAATATTACTTGGAATGTGAATTGGAACGAAATCGCCAATAGATAAGACCATTTTACAATTTGGGCCCAAGTTAGAAGCAGAGCCTAAGGTGTAAATTATCGATAGTCCATATCTCGGAAACTATAAGAGATAATGCAATTTCGCAACCGGCAATGTAATTAGCATGCCGAATATTACTTGGAGTGTGAATTGGAACGAAATCGCCAATAGATAAGACCATTTTACAATTTGGGCCCAAGTTAGAAGCAGAGCCTAAGGTGTAAATTATCGATAGTCCATATCTCGGAAACTATAAGAGATAATGCAATTTGGCAACCGGCAATGTAATTAGCATGCCGAATATTACTTGGAATGTGAATTGGAACGAAATCGCCAATAGATAAGACCATTTTACAATTTGGGCCCAAGTTAGAAGCAGAGCCTAAGGTGTAAATTATCGATAGTCCATATCTCGGAAACTATAAGAGATAATGCAATTTCGCAACCGGCAATGTAATCAGCATGCCGAATATTACTTGGAGTGTGAATTGGAACGAAATCGCCAATAGATAAGACCATTTTACAATATGGGCCCAAGTTAGAAGCAGAGCCTAAGGTGTAAATTATTGATAGTCCATATCTCGGAAACTATAAGAGATAATGCAATTTCGCAACCGGCAATGTAATTAGCATGCCGAATATCACTTGGAATGTGAATTGGGACGAAATCGCCAATAGATAAGACCATTTTACAATTTGGGCCCAAGTTAGAAGCAGAGCCTAAGGTGTAAATTATCGATAGTATATATCTCGGAAACTATAAGAGATAATGCAATTTGGCAACCGGCAATGTAATTAGCATGCCGAATATTACTTGGAATGTGAATTGGAACGAAATCGCCAATAGATAAGACCATTTTACAATTTGGGCCCAAGTTAGAAGCAGAGCCTATGGTGTAAATTATCGATAGTCCATATCTCGGAAACTATAAGAGATAATGCAATTTGGCAACCGGCAATGTAATTAGCATGCCGAATATTACTTGGAATGTGAATTGGAACGAAATCGCCAATAGATAAGGCCATTTTACAATTTGGGCCCAAGTTAGAAGCAGAGCCTAAGGTGTAAATTATCGATAGTCCATATCTCGGAAACTATAAGAGATAATGCAATTTGGCAACCGGCAATGTAATTAGCATGCCGAATATTACTTGGAATGTGAATTGGAACGAAATCGCCAATAGATAAGACCATTTTACAATTTGGGCCCAAGTTAGAAGCAGAGCCTAAGGTGTAAATTATCGATAGTCCATATCTCGGAAACTATAAGAGATAATGCAATTTGGCAACCGGCAATGTAATTAGCATGCCGAATATTACTTGGAATGTGAATTGGAACGAAATCGACAATAGATAAGATCATTTTACAAATTGGGTCCAAGTTAGAAGCAGAGCCTAAAGTGTAAATTATTGATAGTCCGTATCTCGGAAACTATAAGAGATAATGCAATTTCGCAACCGGCAATGTAATTAGCATGCCGAATATCACTTGGAATGTGAATTGGGACGAAATCGCCAATAGATAAGACCATTTTACAATTTGGGCCCAAGTTAGAAGCACAGCCTAAGGTGTAAATTATCGATAGTCCATATCTCGGAAACTATAAGAGATAATGCAATTTGGCAACCGGCAATGTAATTAGCATGCCGAATATTACTTGGAATGTGAATTGGAACGAAATCGCCAATAGATAAGACCATTTTACAATTTGGGCCCAAGTTAGAAGCAGAGCCTAAGGTGTAAATTATCGATAGTCCATATCTCGGAAACTATAAGAGATAATGCAATTTGGCAACCGGCAATGTAATTAGCATGCCGAATATTACTTGGAATGTGAATTGGAACGAAATCGCCAATAGATAAGACCATTTTACAATTTGGGCCCAAGTTAGAAGCAGAGCCTAAGGTGTAAATTATCGATAGTCCATATCTCGGAAACTATAAGAGATAATGCAATTTCGCAACCGGCAATGTAATTAGCATGCCGAATATTACTTGGAGTGTGAATTGGAACGAAATCGCCAATAGATAAGACCATTTTACAATTTGGGCCCAAGTTAGAAGCAGAGCCTAAGGTGTAAATTATCGATAGTCCATATCTCGGAAACTATAAGAGATAATGCAATTTGGCAACCGGCAATGTAATTAGCATGCCGAATATTACTTGGAATGTGAATTGGAACGAAATCGCCAATAGATAAGACCATTTTACAATTTGGGCCCAAGTTAGAAGCAGAGCCTAAGGTGTAAATTATCGATAGTCCATATCTCGGAAACTATAAGAGATAATGCAATTTCGCAACCGGCAATGTAATTAGCATGCCGAATATTACTTGGAGTGTGAATTGGAACGAAATCGCCAATAGATAAGACCATTTTACAATTTGGGCCCAAGTTAGAAGCAGAGCCTAAGGTGTAAATTATCGATAGTCCATATCTCGGAAACTATAAGAGATAATGCAATTTGGCAACCGGCAATGTAATTAGCATGCCGAATATTACTTAGAATGTGAATTGGAACGAAATCGCCAATAGATAAGACCATTTTACAATTTGGGCCCAAGTTAGAAGCAGAGCCTAAGGTGTAAATTATCGATAGTCCATATCTCGGAAACTATAAGAGATAATGCAATTTCGCAACCGGCAATGTAATTAGCATGCCGAATATTACTTGGAGTGTGAATTGGAACGAAATCGCCAATAGATAAGACCATTTTACAATTTGGGCCCAAGTTAGAAGCAGAGCCTAAGGTGTAAATTATCGATAGTCCATATCTCGGAAACTATAAGAGATAATGCAATTTGGCAACCGGCAATGTAATTAGCATGCCGAATATTACTTGGAATGTGAATTGCAACGAAATCGCCAATAGATAAGACCATTTTACAATTTGGGCCCAAGTTAGAAGCAGAGCCTAAGGTGTAAATTATCGATAGTCCATATCTCGGAAACTATAAGAGATAATGCAATTTGGCAACCGGTAATGTAATTAGCATGCCGAATATTACTTGGAATGTGAATTTTAACGAAATCGCCAATAGATAAGACCATTTTACAATTTGGGCCCAAGTTAGAAGCAGAGCCTAAGGTGTAAATTATTGATAGTCCATATCTCGGAAACTATAAGAGATAATGCAATTTCGCAACCGGCAATGTAATTAGCATGCCGAATATCACTTGGAATGTGAATTGGGACGAAATCGCCAATAGATAAGACCATTTTACAATTTGGGCCCAAGTTAGAAGCAGAGCCTAAGGTGTAAATTATCGATAGTCCATATCTCGGAAACTATAAGAGATAATGCAATTTGGCAACCGGCAATGTAATTAGCATGCCGAATATTACTTGGAATGTGAATTGCAACGAAATCGCCAGTAGATAAGACCATTTTACAATTTGGGCCCAAGTTAGAAGCAGAGCCTAAGGTGTAAATTATCGATAGTCCATATCTCGGAAACTATAAGAGATAATGCAATTTGGCAACCGGCAATGTAATTAGCATGCCGAATATTACTTGGAATGTGAATTGGAACGAAATCGCCAATAGATATGACCATTTTACAATTTGGGCCCAAGTTAGAAGCAGAGCCTAAGGTGTAAATTATTGATAGTCCATATCTCGGAAACTATAAGAGATAATGCAATTTGGCAACCGGCAATGTAATTAGCATGCCGAATATTACTTGGAATGTGAATTGCAACGAAATCGCCAATAGATAAGACCATTTTACAATTTGGGCCCAAGTTAGAAGCAGAGCCTAAGGTGTAAATTATCGATAGTCCATATCTCGGAAACTATAAGAGATAATGCAATTTGGCAACCGGCAATGTAATTAGCATGCCGAATATTACTTGGAATGTGAATTGGAACGAAATCGCCAATAGATATGACCATTTTACAATTTGGGCCCAAGTTAGAAGCAGAGCCTAAGGTGTAAATTATTGATAGTCCATATCTCGGAAACTATAAGAGATAATGCAATTTGGCAACCGGCAATGTAATTAGCATGCCGAATATTACTTGGAATGTGAATTGGAACGAAATCGCCAATAGATAAGACCATTTTACAATTTGGGCCCAAGTTAGAAGCAGAGCCTAAGGTGTAAATTATCGATAGTCCATATCTCGGAAACTATAAGAGATAATGCAATTTGGCAACCGGCAATGTAATTAGCATGCCGAATATTACTTGGAATGTTAATTGCAACGAAATCGCCAATAGATAAGACCATTTTACAATTTGGGCCCAAGTTAGAAGCAGAGCCTAAGGTGTAAATTATCGATAGTCCATATCTCGGAAACTATAAGAGATAATGCAATTTGGCAACCGGCAATGTAATTAGCATGCCGAATATTACTTGGAATGTGAATTGGAACGAAATCGCCAATAGATATGACCATTTTACAATTTGGGCCCAAGTTAGAAGCAGAGCCTAAGGTGTAAATTATTGATAGTCCATATCTCGGAAACTATAAGAGATAATGCAATTTCGCAACCGGCAATGTAATTAGCATGCCGAATATCACTTGGAATGTGAATTGGGACGAAATCGCCAATAGATAAGACCATTTTACAATTTGGGCCCAAGTTAGAAGCAGAGCCTAAGGTGTAAATTATCGATAGTATATATCTCGGAAACTATAAGAGATAATGCAATTTGGCAACCGGCAATGTAATTAGCATGTCGAATATTACTTGGAATGTGAATTGGAACGAAATCGCCAATAGATAAGACCATTTTACAATTTGGGCCCAAGTTAGAAGCAGAGCCTATGGTGTAAATTATCGATAGTCCATATCTCGGAAACTATAAGAGATAATGCAATTTGGCAACCGGCAATGTAATTAGCATGCCGAATATTACTTGGAATGTGAATTGGAACGAAATCGCCAATAGATAAGGCCATTTTACAATTTGGGCCCAAGTTAGAAGCAGAGCCTAAGGTGTAAATTATCGATAGTCCATATCTCGGAAACTATAAGAGATAATGCAATTTGGCAACCGGCAATGTAATTAGCATGCCGAATATTACTTGGAATGTGAATTGGAACGAAATCGCCAATAGATAAGACCATTTTACAATTTGGGCCCAAGTTAGAAGCAGAGCCTAAGGTGTAGATTATCGATAGTCCATATCTCGGAAACTATAAGAGATAATGCAATTTGGCAACCGGCAATGTAATTAGCATGCCGAATATAACTTGGAATGTGAATTGGAACGAAATCGCCAATAGATAAGACCATTTTACAAATTGGGCCCAAGTTAGAAGCAGAGCCTAAAGTGTAAATTATTGATAGTCCATATCTCGGAAACTATAAGAGATAATGCAATTTCGCAACCGGCAATGTAATTAGCATGCCGAATATCACTTGGAATGTGAATTGGGACGAAATCGCCAATAGATAAGACCATTTTACAATTTGGGCCCAAGTTAGAAGCAGAGCCTAAGGTGTAAATTATCGATAGTCCATATCTCGGAAACTATAAGAGATAATGCAATTTGGCAACCGGCAATGTAATTAGCATGCCGAATATTACTTGGAATGTGAATTGGAACGAAATCGCCAATAGATAAGACCATTTTACAATTTGGGCCCAAGTTAGAAGCAGAGCCTAAGGTGTAAATTATCGATAGTCCATATCTCGGAAACTATAAGAGATAATGCAATTTGGCAACCGGCAATGTAATTAGCATGCCGAATATTACTTGGAATGTGAATTGGAACGAAATCGCCAATAGATAAGACCATTTTACAATTTGGGCCCAAGTTAGAAGCAGAGCCTAAGGTGTAAATTATCGATAGTCCATATCTCGGAAACTATAAGAGATAATGCAATTTCGCAACCGGCAATGTAATTAGCATGCCGAATATTACTTGGAGTGTGAATTGGAACGAAATCGCCAATAGATAAGACCATTTTACAATTTGGGCCCAAGTTAGAAGCAGAGCCTAAGGTGTAAATTATCGATAGTCCATATCTCGGAAACTATAAGAGATAATGCAATTTGGCAACCGGCAATGTAATTAGCATGCCGAATATTACTTGGAATGTGAATTGGAACGAAATCGCCAATAGATAAGACCATTTTACAATTTGGGCCCAAGTTAGAAGCAGAGCCTAAGGTGTAAATTATCGATAGTCCATATCTCGGAAACTATAAGAGATAATGCAATTTCGCAACCGGCAATGTAATTAGCATGCCGAATATTACTTGGAATGTGAATTGGAACGAAATCGCCAATAGATAAGACCATTTTACAATTTGGGCCCAAGTTAGAAGCAGAGCCTAAGGTGTAAATTATCGATAGTCCATATCTCGGAAACTATAAGAGATAATGCAATTTGGCAACCGGCAATGTAATTAGCATGCCGAATATTACTTGGAATGTGAATTGGAACGAAATCGCCAATAGATAAGACCATTTTACAATTTGGGCCCAAGTTAGAAGCAGAGCCTAAGGTGTAAATTATCGATAGTCCATATCTCGGAAACTATAAGAGATAATGCAATTTGGCAACCGGCAATGTAATTAGCATGCCGAATATTACTTGGAATGTGAATTGGAACGAAATCGCCAATAGATAAGACCATTTTACAATTTGGGCCCAAGTTAGAAGCAGAGCCTAAGGTGTAAATTATCGATAGTCCATATCTCGGAAACTATAAGAGATAATGCAATTTGGCAACCGGCAATGTAATTAGCATGCCGAATATTACTTGGAATGTGAATTGGAACGAAATCGCCAATAGATAAGACCATTTTACAATTTGGGCCCAAGTTAGAAGCAGAGCCTAAGGTGTAAATTATCGATAGTCCATATCTCGGAAACTATAAGAGATAATGCAATTTGGCAACCGGCAATGTAATTAGCATGCCGAATATTACTTGGAATGTGAATTGGAACGAAATCGCCAATAGATAAGACCATTTTACAATTTGGGCCCAAGTTAGAAGCAGAGCCTAAGGTGTAAATTATTGATAGTCCATATCTCGGAAACTATAAGAGATAATGCAATTTGGCAACCGGCAATGTAATTAGCATGCCGAATATTACTTGGAATGTGAATTGGAACGAAATCGCCAATAGATAAGACCATTTTACAATTTGGGCCCAAGTTAGAAGCAGAGCCTAAGGTGTAAATTATCGATAGTCCATATCTCGGAAACTATAAGAGATAATGCAATTTGGCAACCGGCAATGTAATTAGCATGCCGAATATTACTTGGAATGTGAATTGGAACGAAATCGCCAATAGATAAGACCATTTTACAATTTGGGCCCAAGTTAGAAGCAGAGCCTAAGGTGTAAATTATCGATAGTCCATATCTCGGAAACTATAAGAGATAATGCAATTTGGCAACCGGCAATGTAATTAGCATGCCGAATATTACTTGGAATGTGAATTGGAACGAAATCGCCAATAGATAAGACCATTTTACAATTTGGGCCCAAGTTAGAAGCAGAGCCTAAGGTGTAAATTATCGATAGTCCATATCTCGGAAACTATAAGAGATAATGCAATTTGGCAACCGGCAATGTAATTAGCATGCCGAATATTACTTGGAATGTGAATTGGAACGAAATCGCCAATAGATAAGACCATTTTACAATTTGGGCCCAAGTTAGAAGCAGAGCCTAAGGTGTAAATTATCGATAGTCCATATCTCGGAAACTATAAGAGATAATGCAATTTCGCAACCGGCAATGTAATTAGCATGCCGAATATTACTTGGAATGTGAATTGGAACGAAATCGCCAATAGATAAGACCATTTTACAATTTGGGCCCAAGTTAGAAGCAGAGCCTAAGGTGTAAATTATCGATAGTCCATATCTCGGAAACTATAAGAGATAATGCAATTTGGCAACCGGCAATGTAATTAGCATGCCGAATATTACTTATAATGTGAATTGGAACGAAATCGCCAATAGATAAGACCATTTTACAATTTGGGCCCAAGTTAGAAGCAGAGCCTAAGGTGTAAATTATCGATAGTCCATATCTCGGAAACTATAAGAGATAATGCAATTTCGCAACCGGCAATGTAATTAGCATGCCGAATATTACTTGGAGTGTGAATTGGAACGAAATCGCCAATAGATAAGACCATTTTACAATTTGGGCCCAAGTTAGAAGCAGAGCCTAAGGTGTAAATTATTGATAGTCCATATCTCGGAAACTATAAGAGATAATGCAATTTCGCAACCGGCAATGTAATTAGCATGCCGAATATCACTTGGAATGTGAATTGGAACGAAATCGCCAATAGATAAGACCATTTTACAATTTGGGCCCAAGTTAGAAGCAGAGCCTAAGGTGTAAATTATCGATAGTATATATCTCGGAAACTATAAGAGATAATGCAATTTGGCAACCGGCAATGTAATTAGCATGCCGAATATTACTTGGAATGTGAATTGGAACGAAATCGCCAATAGATAAGACCATTTTACAATTTGGGCCCAAGTTAGAAGCAGAGCCTATGGTGTAAATTATCGATAGTCCATATCTCGGAAACTATAAGAGATAATGCAATTTGGCAACCGGCAATGTAATTAGCATGCCGAATATTACTTGGAATGTGAATTGGAACGAAATCGCCAACAGATAAGACCATTTTACAATTTGGGCCCAAGTTAGAAGCAGAGCCTAAGGTGTAAATTATCGATAGTCCATATCTCGGAAACTATAAGAGATAATGCAATTTGGCAACCGGCAATGTAATTAGCATGCCGAATATTACTTGGAATGTGAATTGGAACGAAATCGCCAATAGATAAGACCATTTTACAATTTGGGCCCAAGTTAGAAGCAGAGCCTAAGGTGTAAATTATCGATAGTCCATATCTCGGAAACTATAAGAGATAATGCAATTTGGCAACCGGCAATGTAATTAGCATGCCGAATATTACTTGGAATGTGAATTGGAACGAAATCGCCAATAGATAAGACCATTTTACAAATTGGGCCCAAGTTAGAAGCAGAGCCTAAAGTGTAAATTATTGATAGTCCATATCTCGGAAACTATAAGAGATAATGCAATTTCGCAACCGGCAATGTAATTAGCATGCCGAATATCACTTGGAATGTGAATTGGGACAAAATCGCCAATAGATAAGACCATTTTACAATTTGGGCCCAAGTTAGAAGCAGAGCCTAAGGTGTAAATTATCGATAGTCCATATCTCGGAAACTATAAGAGATAATGCAATTTGGCAACCGGCAATGTAATTAGCATGCCGAGTATTACTTGGAATGTGAATTGGAACGAAATCGCCAATAGATAAGACCATTTTACAATTTGGGCCCAAGTTAGAAGCAGAGCCTAAGGTGTAAATTATCGATAGTCCATATCTCGGAAACTATAAGAGATAATGCAATTTGGCAACCGGCAATGTAATTAGCATGCCGAATATTACTTGGAATGTGAATTGGAACGAAATCGCCAATAGATAAGACCATTTTACAATTTGGGCCCAAGTTAGAAGCAGAGCCTAAGGTGTAAATTATCGATAGTCCATATCTCGGAAACTATAAGAGATAATGCAATTTCGCAACCGGCAATGTAATCAGCATGCCGAATATTACTTGGAGTGTGAATTGGAACGAAATCGCCAATAGATAAGACCATTTTACAATTTGGGCCCAAGTTAGAAGCAGAGCCTAAGGTGTAAATTATCGATAGTCCATATCTCGGAAACTATAAGAGATAATGCAATTTGGCAACCGGCAATGTAATTAGCATGCCGAGTATTACTTAGAATGTGAATTGGAACGAAATCGCCAATAGATAAGACCATTTTACAATTTGGGCCCAAGTTAGAAGCAGAGCCTAAGGTGTAAATTATCGATAGTCCATATCTCGGAAACTATAAGAGATAATGCAATTTGGCAACCGGCAATGTAATTAGCATGCCGAATATTACTTGGAATGTGAATTGGAACGAAATCGCCAATAGATAAGACCATTTTACAATTTGGGCCCAAGTTAGAAGCAAAGCCTAAGGTGTAAATTATCGATAGTCCATATCTCGGAAACTATAAGAGATAATGCAATTTCGCAACCGGCAATGTAATTAGCATGCCGAATATTACTTGGAGTGTGAATTGGAACGAAATCGCCAATAGATAAGACCATTTTACAATTTGGGCCCAAGTTAGAAGCAGAGCCTAAGGTGTAAATTATCGATAGTCCATATCTCGGAAACTATAAGAGATAATGCAATTTGGCAACCGGCAATGTAATTAGCATGCCGAATATTACTTATAATGTGAATTGGAACGAAATCGCCAATAGATAAGACCATTTTACAATTTGGGCCCAAGTTAGAAGCAGAGCCTAAGGTGTAAATTATCGATAGTCCATATCTCGGAAACTATAAGAGATAATGCAATTTGGCAACCGGCAATGTAATTAGCATGCCGAGTATTACTTAGAATGTGAATTGGAACGAAATCGCCAATAGATAAGACCATTTTACAATTTGGGCCCAAGTTAGAAGCAGAGCCTAAGGTGTAAATTATCGATAGTCCATATCTCGGAAACTATAAGAGATAATGCAATTTGGCAACCGGCAATGTAATTAGCATGCCGAATATTACTTGGAATGTGAATTGGAACGAAATCGCCAATAGATAAGACCATTTTACAATTTGGGCCCAAGTTAGAAGCAAAGCCTAAGGTGTAAATTATCGATAGTCCATATCTCGGAAACTATAAGAGATAATGCAATTTCGCAACCGGCAATGTAATTAGCATGCCGAATATTACTTGGAGTGTGAATTGGAACGAAATCGCCAATAGATAAGACCATTTTACAATTTGGGCCCAAGTTAGAAGCAGAGCCTAAGGTGTAAATTATCGATAGTCCATATCTCGGAAACTATAAGAGATAATGCAATTTGGCAACCGGCAATGTAATTAGCATGCCGAATATTACTTATAATGTGAATTGGAACGAAATCGCCAATAGATAAGACCATTTTACAATTTGGGCCCAAGTTAGAAGCAGAGCCTAAGGTGTAAATTATCGATAGTCCATATCTCGGAAACTATAAGAGATAATGCAATTTCGCAACCGGCAATGTAATCAGCATGCCGAATATTACTTGGAGTGTGAATTGGAACGAAATCGCCAATAGATAAGACCATTTTACAATTTGGGCCCAAGTTAGAAGCAGAGCCTAAGGTGTAAATTATTGATAGTCCATATCTCGGAAACTATAAGAGATAATGCAATTTGGCAACCGGCAATGTAATTAGCATGCCGAATATTACTTGGAATGTGAATTGGAACGAAATCGCCAATAGATAAGACCATTTTACAATTTGGGCCCAAGTTAGAAGCAGAGCCTAAGGTGTAAATTATCGATAGTCCATATCTCGGAAACTATAAGAGATAATGCAATTTCGCAACCGGCAATGTAATTAGCATGCCGAATATTACTTGGAGTGTGAATTGGAACGAAATCGCCAATAGATAAGACCATTTTACAATTTGGGCTCAAGTTAGAAGCAGAGCCTAAGGTGTAAATTATCGATAGTCCATATCTCGGAAACTATAAGAGATAATGCAATTTGGCAACCGGCAATGTAATTAGCATGCCGAATATTACTTGGAATGTGAATTGGAACGAAATCGCCAATAGATAAGACCATTTTACAATTTGGGCCCAAGTTAGAAGCAGAGCCTAAGGTGTAAATTATCGATAGTCCATATCTCGGAAACTATAAGAGATAATGCAATTTCGCAACCGGCAATGTAATTAGCATGCCGAATATTACTTGGAGTGTGAATTGGAACGAAATCGCCAATAGATAAGACCATTTTACAATTTGGGCCCAAGTTAGAAGCAGAGCCTAAGGTGTAAATTATCGATAGTCCATATCTCGGAAACTATAAGAGATAATGCAATTTGGCAACCGGCAATGTAATTAGCATGCCGAGTATTACTTAGAATGTGAATTGGAACGAAATCGCCAATAGATAAGACCATTTTACAATTTGGGCCCAAGTTAGAAGCAGAGCCTAAGGTGTAAATTATCGATAGTCCATATCTCGGAAACTATAAGAGATAATGCAATTTGGCAACCGGCAATGTAATTAGCATGCCGAATATTACTTGGAATGTGAATTGGAACGAAATCGCCAATAGATAAGACCATTTTACAATTTGGGCCCAAGTTAGAAGCAAAGCCTAAGGTGTAAATTATCGATAGTCCATATCTCGGAAACTATAAGAGATAATGCAATTTCGCAACCGGCAATGTAATTAGCATGCCGAATATTACTTGGAGTGTGAATTGGAACGAAATCGCCAATAGATAAGACCATTTTACAATTTGGGCCCAAGTTAGAAGCAGAGCCTAAGGTGTAAATTATCGATAGTCCATATCTCGGAAACTATAAGAGATAATGCAATTTGGCAACCGGCAATGTAATTAGCATGCCGAATATTACTTGGAATGTGAATTGGAACGAAATCGCCAATAGATAAGACCATTTTACAATTTGGGCCCAAGTTAGAAGCAGAGCCTAGGTGTAAATTATCGATAGTCCATATCTCGGAAACTATAAGAGATAATGCAATTTCGCAACCGGCAATGTAATCAGCATGCCGAATATTACTTGGAGTGTGAATTGGAACGAAATCGCCAATAGATAAGACCATTTTACAATTTGGGCCCAAGTTAGAAGCAGAGCCTAAGGTGTAAATTATTGATAGTCCATATCTCGGAAACTATAAGAGATAATGCAATTTCGCAACCGGCAATGTAATTAGCATGCCGAATATCACTTGGAATGTGAATTGGAACGAAATCGCCAATAGATAAGACCATTTTACAATTTGGGCCCAAGTTAGAAGCAGAGCCTAAGGTGTAAATTATCGATAGTCCATATCTCGGAAACTATAAGAGATAATGCAATTTGGCAACCGGCAATGTAATTAGCATGCCGAATATTACTTGGAATGTGAATTGGAACGAAATCGCCAATAGATAAGACCATTTTACAATTTGGGCCCAAGTTAGAAGCAGAGCCTAAGGTGTAAATTATCGATAGTCCATATCTCGGAAACTATAAGAGATAATGCAATTTCGCAACCGGCAATGTAATCAGCATGCCGAATATTACTTGGAGTGTGAATTGGAACGAAATCGCCAATAGATAAGACCATTTTACAATTTGGGCCCAAGTTAGAAGCAGAGCCTAAGGTGTAAATTATCGATAGTCCATATCTCGGAAACTATAAGAGATAATGCAATTTGGCAACCGGCAATGTAATTAGCATGCCGAGTATTACTTAGAATGTGAATTGGAACGAAATCGCCAATAGATAAGACCATTTTACAATTTGGGCCCAAGTTAGAAGCAGAGCCTAAGGTGTAAATTATCGATAGTCCATATCTCGGAAACTATAAGAGATAATGCAATTTGGCAACCGGCAATGTAATTAGCATGCCGAATATTACTTGGAATGTGAATTGGAACGAAATCGCCAATAGATAAGACCATTTTACAATTTGGGCCCAAGTTAGAAGCAAAGCCTAAGGTGTAAATTATCGATAGTCCATATCTCGGAAACTATAAGAGATAATGCAATTTCGCAACCGGCAATGTAATTAGCATGCCGAATATTACTTGGAGTGTGAATTGGAACGAAATCGCCAATAGATAAGACCATTTTACAATTTGGGCCCAAGTTAGAAGCAGAGCCTAAGGTGTAAATTATCGATAGTCCATATCTCGGAAACTATAAGAGATAATGCAATTTGGCAACCGGCAATGTAATTAGCATGCCGAATATTACTTATAATGTGAATTGGAACGAAATCGCCAATAGATAAGACCATTTTACAATTTGGGCCCAAGTTAGAAGCAGAGCCTAAGGTGTAAATTATTGATAGTCCATATCTCGGAAACTATAAGAGATAATGCAATTTCGCAACCGGCAATGTAATCAGCATGCCGAATATTACTTGGAGTGTGAATTGGAACGAAATCGCCAATAGATAAGACCATTTTACAATTTGGGCCCAAGTTAGAAGCAGAGCCTAAGGTGTAAATTATTGATAGTCCATATCTCGGAAACTATAAGAGATAATGCAATTTCGCAACCGGCAATGTAATTAGCATGCCGAATATCACTTGGAATGTGAATTGGGACGAAATCGCCAATAGATAAGACCATTTTACAATTTGGGCCCAAGTTAGAAGCCGAGCCTAAGGTGTAAATTATCGATAGTATATATCTCGGAAACTATAAGAGATAATGCAATTTGGCAACCGGCAATGTAATTAGCATGCCGAATATTACTTGGAATGTGAATTGGAACGAAATCGCCAATAGATAAGACCATTTTACAATTTGGGCCCAAGTTAGAAGCAGAGCCTATGGTGTAAATTATCGATAGTCCATATCTCGGAAACTATAAGAGATAATGCAATTTGGCAACCGGCAATGTAATTAGCATGCCGAATATTACTTGGAATGTGAATTGGAACGAAATCGCCAACAGATAAGGCCATTTTACAATTTGGGCCCAAGTTAGAAGCAGAGCCTAAGGTGTAAATTATCGATAGTCCATATCTCGGAAACTATAAGAGATAATGCAATTTGGCAACCGGCAATGTAATTAGCATGCCGAATATTACTTGGAATGTGAATTGGAACGAAATCGCCAATAGATAAGACCATTTTACAATTTGGGCCCAAGTTAGAAGCAGAGCCTAAGGTGTAAATTATCGATAGTCCATATCTCGGAAACTATAAGAGATAATGCAATTTGGCAACCGGCAATGTAATTAGCATGCCGAATATTACTTGGAATGTGAATTGGAACGAAATCGCCAATAGATAAGACCATTTTACAAATTGGGCCCAAGTTAGAAGCAGAGCCTAAAGTGTAAATTATTGATAGTCCATATCTCGGAAACTATAAGAGATAATGCAATTTCGCAACCGGCAATGTAATTAGCATGCCGAATATCACTTGGAATGTGAATTGGGACAAAATCGCCAATAGATAAGACCATTTTACAATTTGGGCCCAAGTTAGAAGCAGAGCCTAAGGTGTAAATTATCGATAGTCCATATCTCGGAAACTATAAGAGATAATGCAATTTGGCAACCGGCAATGTAATTAGCATGCCGAGTATTACTTGGAATGTGAATTGGAACGAAATCGCCAATAGATAAGACCATTTTACAATTTGGGCCCAAGTTAGAAGCAGAGCCTAAGGTGTAAATTATCGATAGTCCATATCTCGGAAACTATAAGAGATAATGCAATTTGGCAACCGGCAATGTAATTAGCATGCCGAATATTACTTGGAATGTGAATTGGAACGAAATCGCCAATAGATAAGACCATTTTACAATTTGGGCCCAAGTTAGAAGCAGAGCCTAAGGTGTAAATTATCGATAGTCCATATCTCGGAAACTATAAGAGATAATGCAATTTCGCAACCGGCAATGTAATTAGCATGCCGAATATTACTTGGAGTGTGAATTGGAACGAAATCGCCAATAGATAAGACCATTTTACAATTTGGGCCCAAGTTAGAAGCAGAGCCTAAGGTGTAAATTATCGATAGTCCATATCTCGGAAACTATAAGAGATAATGCAATTTGGCAACCGGCAATGTAATTAGCATGCCGAATATTACTTGGAATGTGAATTGGAACGAAATCGCCAATAGATAAGACCATTTTACAATTTGGGCCCAAGTTAGAAGCAGAGCCTAAGGTGTAAATTATCGATAGTCCATATCTCGGAAACTATAAGAGATAATGCAATTTCGCAACCGGCAATGTAATTAGCATGCCGAATATTACTTGGAGTGTGAATTGGAACGAAATCGCCAATAGATAAGACCATTTTACAATTTGGGCCCAAGTTAGAAGCAGAGCCTAAGGTGTAAATTATCGATAGTCCATATCTCGGAAACTATAAGAGATAATGCAATTTGGCAACCGGTAATGTAATTAGCATGCCGAATATTACTTGGAATGTGAATTGGAACGAAATCGCCAATAGATAAGACCATTTTACAATTTGGGCCCAAGTTAGAAGCAGAGCCTAAGGTGTAAATTATCGATAGTCCATATCTCGGAAACTATAAGAGATAATGCAATTTGGCAACCGGCAATGTAATAAGCATGCCGAATATTACTTGGAATGTGAATTGGAACGAAATCGCCAATAGATAAGACCATTTTACAATTTGGGCCCAAGTTAGAAGCAGAGCCTAAGGTGTAAATTATCGATAGTCCATATCTCGGAAACTATAAGAGATAATGCAATTTGGCAACCGGCAAAGTAATTAGCATGCCGAATATTACTTGGAATGTGAATTGGAACGAAATCGCCAATAGATAAGACCATTTTACAATTTGGGCCCAAGTTAGAAGCAGAGCCTAAGGTGTAAATTATCGATAGTCCATATCTCGGAAACTATAAGAGATAATGCAATTTGGCAACCGGCAATGTAATTAGCATGCCGAATATTACTTGGAATGTGAATTGGAACGAAATCGCCAATAGATAAGACCATTTTACAATTTGGGCCCAAGTTAGAAGCAGAGCCTAAGGTGTAAATTATCGATAGTCCATATCTCGGAAACTATAAGAGATAATGCAATTTGGCAACCGGCAATGTAATTAGCATGCCGAATATGACTTGGAATGTGAATTGGAACGAAATCGCCAATAGATAAGACCATTTTACAATTTGGGCCCAAGTTAGAAGCAGAGCCTAAGGTGTAAATTATCGATAGTCCATATCTCGGAAACCATAAGAGATAATGCAATTTGGCAACCGGCAATGTAATTAGCATGCCGAATATTACTTGGAATGTGAATTGGAACGAAATCGCCAATAGATAAGACCATTTTACAATTTGGGCCCAAGTTAGAAGCAGAGCCTAAGGTGTAAATTATCGATAGTCCATATCTCGGAAACTATAAGAGATAATGCAATTTGGCAACCGGCAATGTAATTAGCATGCCGAATACTACTTGGAATGTGAATTGGAACGAAATCGCCAATAGGTAAGTCCATTTTACAATTTGGGCCCAAGTTAGAAGCAGAGCCTAAGGTGTAAATTATCGATAGTCCATATCTCGGAAACTATAAGAGATAATTCAATTTGGCAACCGGCAATGTAATTATCATGCCGAATATTACTTGGAATGTGAAATGGAACGAAATCGCCAATAGATAAGACCATTTTACAATTTGGGCCCAAGTTAGAAACAGAGCCTAAGGTGTAAATTATCGATAGTCCATATCTCGGAAACTATAAGAGATAATGCAATTTGGCAACCGGCAATGTAATTAGCATGCCGAATATTACTTGGAATGTGAATTGGAACGATATCGCCAATAGATAAGACCATTTTACAATTTGGGCCCAAGTTAGAAGCAGAGCCTAAGGTGTAAATTATCGATAGTCCATATCTCGGAAACTATAAGAGATAATGCAATTTGGCAACCGGCAATGTAATTAGCATGCCGAATATTACTTGGAATGTGAATTGGAACGAAATCGCCAATAGATAAGACCATTTTACAATTTGGGAGCAAGTTAGAAGCAGAGCCTAAGGTGTAAATTATCGATAGTCCATATCTCGGAAACTATAAGAGATAATGCAATTTGGCAACCGGCAATGTAATTAGCATGCCGAATATTACTTGGAATGTGAATTGAAACGAAATCGCCAATAGATAAGACCATTTTAAAATTTGGGCCCAAGTTAGAAGCAGAGCCTAAGGTGTAAATTATCGATAGTCCATATCTCGGAAACTATAAGAGATAATGCAATTTGGCAACAGGCAATGTAATTAGCATGCCGAATATTACTTGGAGTGTGAATTGGAACGAAATCGCCAATAGATAAGACCATTTTACAATTTGGGCCCAAGTTAGAAGCAGAGCCTAAGGTGTAAATTATCGATAGTCCATATCTCGGAAACTATAAGAGATAATGCAATTTCGCAACCGGCAATGTAATTAGCATGCCGAATATCACTTGGAATGTGAATTGGGACGAAATCGCCAATAGATAAGACCATTTTACAATTTGGGCCCAAGTTAGAAGCAGAGCCTAAGGTGTAAATTATCGATAGTCCATATCTCGGAAACTATAAGAGATAATGCAATTTGGCAACAGGCAATGTAATTAGCATGCCGAATATTACTTGGAATGTGATTTGGAACGAAATCGCCAATAGATAAGACCATTTTACAATTTGGGCCCAAGTTAGAAGCCGAGCCTAAGGTGTAAATTATCGATAGTCCATATCTCGGAAACTATAAGAGATAATGCAATTTGGCAACCGGCCATGTAATTAGCATGCCGAATATTACTTGGAATGTGAATTGCAACGAAATCGCCAATAGATAAGACCATTTTACAATTTGGGCCCAAGTTAGAAGCAGAGCCTAAGGTGTAAATTATCGATAGTCCATATCTCGGAAACTATAAGAGATAATGCAATTTGGCAACCGGCAATGTAATTAGCATGCCGAATATTACTTGGAATGTGAATTGGAACGAAATCGCCAATAGATAAGACCATTTTACAATTTGGGCCCAAGTTAGAAGCAGAGCCTAAGGTGTAAATTATTGATAGTCCATATCTTGGAAACTATAAGAGATAATGCAATTTCGCAACCGGCAATGTAATTAGCATGCCGAATATCACTTGGAATGTGAATTGGGACGAAATCGCCAATAGATAAGACCATTTTACAATTTGGGCCCAAGTTAGAGGCAGAGCCTAAGGTGTAAATTATCGATAGTCCATATCTCGGAAACTATAAGAGATAATGCAATTTGGCAACCGGCAATGTAATTAGCATGCCGAATATTACTTGGAATGTGAATTGGAACGAAATCGCCAATAGGTAAGACCATTTTACAATTTGGGCCCAAGTTAGAAGCAGAGCCTAAGGTGTAAATTATCGATAGTCCATATCTCGGAAACTATAAGAGATAATGCAATTTGGCAACCGGCAATGTAATTAGCATGCCGAATATTTCTTGGAATGTGAATTGGAACGAAATCGCCAATAGATAAGACCATTTTACAATTTGGGCCCAAGTTAGAAGCACACTCTATGGTGTAAATTATCGATAGTCCATATCTCGGAAACTATAAGAGATAATGCAATTTGGCAACCGGCAATGTAATTAGCATGCCGAATATTACTTGGAATGTGAATTGGAACGAAATCGCCAATAGATAAGACCATTTTACAATTTGGGCCCAAGTTAGAAGCAGAGTCTATGGTGTAATTTATCGATAGTGCATATCTCGGAAACTATAAGAGATAATGCAATTTGGCAACCGGCAATGTAATTAGCATGCCGAATATTACTTGGAATGTGAATTGGAACGAAATTGCCAATAGATAAGTCCATTTTACAATTTGGGCCCAAGTTAGAAGCAGAGCCTAAGGTGTAAATTATCGATAGTCCATATCTCTGAAACTATAAGAGATAATGCAATTTTGCAACCGGCAATGTAATTAGCATGCCGAATATTACTTGGAATGTGAATTGGGACGAAATCGCCAATAGATAAGGCCATTTTACAATTTGGGCCCAAGTTAGAAGCAGAGCCTAATGTGTAAATTATCGATAGTCCATATCTCGGAAACTATAAGAGATAATGCAATTTGGCAACCGGCAATGTAATTAGCATGCCGAATATTACTTGGAATGTGAATTGGAACGAAATCGCCAATAGGTAAGACCATTTTACAATTTGGGCCCAAGTTAGAAGCAGAGCCTAAGGTGTAAATTATCGATAGTCCATATCTCGGAAACTATAAGAGATAATGCAATTTGGCAACCGGCAATGTAATTAGCATGCCGAATATTACTTGGAATGTGAATTGGAACGAAATCGCCAATAGATAAGACCATTTTACAATTAGGTTCGTCCAAGTTAGAAGCAGAGTCGATGGACGAAATTATCGATAGTCCATATCTCGGAAACTATAAGAGATAATGCAATTTGGCAACCGGCAATGTAATTAGCATGCCGAATATTACTTGGAATGTGAATTGGAACGAAATCGCCAATAGATAAGGCCATTTTACAATTTGGGCCCAAGTTAGAAGCAGAGTCTATGGTGTAAATTATCGATAGTCCATATCTCGGAAACTATAAGAGATAATGCAATTTGGCAACCGGCAATGTAATTAGCATGCCGAATATTACTTGGAATGTGAATTGGAACGAAATTGCCAATAGATAAGACCATTTTACAATTTGGGCCCAAGTTAGAAGCAGAGCCTAAGGTGTAAATTATCGATAGTCCATATCTCTGAAACTATAAGAGATAATGCAATTTCGCAACCGGCAATGTAGTTAGCATGCCGAATATTACTTGGAATGTGAATTGGGACGAAATCGCCAATAGATAAGGCCATTTTACAATTTGGGCCCAAGTTAGAAGCAGAGCCTAATGTGTAAATTATCGATAGTCCATATCTCGGAAACTATAAGAGATAATGCAATTTGGCAACCGGCAATGTAATTAGCATGCCGAATATTACTTGGAATGTGAATTGGAACGAAATGGCCAATAGATAAGACCATTTTACAATTTGGGCCCAAGTTAGAAGCAGAGCCTAAGGTGTAAATTATCGATAGTCCATATCTCTGAAACTATAAGAGATAATGCAATTTCGCAACCGGCAATGTAATTAGCATGCCGAATATTACTTGGAATGTGAATTGGGACGAAATCGCCAATAGATAAGGCCATTTTACAATTTGGGCCCAAGTTAGAAGCAGAGCCTAAGGTGTAAATTATCGATAGTCCATATCTCGGAAACTATAAGAGATAATGCAATTTGGCAACCGGCAATGTAATTAGCATGCCGAATATTACTTGGAATGTGAATTGAAACGAAATCGCCAATAGATAAGACCATTTTAAAATTTGGGCCCAAGTTAGAAGCAGAGCCTAAGGTGTAAATTATCGATAGTCCATATCTCGGAAACTATAAGAGATAATGCAATTTGGCAACAGGCAATGTAATTAGCATGCCGAATATTACTTGGAGTGTGAATTGGAACGAAATCGCCAATAGATAAAACCATTTTACAATTTGGGCCCAAGTTAGAAGCAGAGCCTAAGGTGTAAATTATCGATAGTCCATATCTCGGAAACTATAAGAGATAATGCAATTTCGCAACCGGCAATGTAATTAGCATGCCGAATATCACTTGGAATGTGAATTGGGACGAAATCGCCAATAGATAAGACCATTTTACAATTTGGGCCCAAGTTAGAAGCAGAGCCTAAGGTGTAAATTATCGATAGTCCATATCTCGGAAACTATAAGAGATAATGCAATTTGGCAACAGGCAATGTAATTAGCATGCCGAATATTACTTGGAATGTGATTTGGAACGAAATCGCCAATAGATAAGACCATTTTACAATTTGGGCCCAAGTTAGAAGCCGAGCCTAAGGTGTAAATTATCGATAGTCCATATCTCGGAAACTATAAGAGATAATGCAATTTGGCAACCGGCCATGTAATTAGCATGCCGAATATTACTTGGAATGTGAATTGCAACGAAATCGCCAATAGATAAGACCATTTTACAATTTGGGCCCAAGTTAGAAGCAGAGCCTAAGGTGTAAATTATCGATAGTCCATATCTCGGAAACTATAAGAGATAATGCAATTTGGCAACCGGCAATGTAATTAGCATGCCGAATATTACTTGGAATGTGAATTGGAACGAAATCGCCAATAGATAAGACCATTTTACAATTTGGGCCCAAGTTAGAAGCAGAGCCTAAGGTGTAAATTATTGATAGTCCATATCTTGGAAACTATAAGAGATAATGCAATTTCGCAACCGGCAATGTAATTAGCATGCCGAATATCACTTGGAATGTGAATTGGGACGAAATCGCCAATAGATAAGACCATTTTACAATTTGGGCCCAAGTTAGAGGCAGAGCCTAAGGTGTAAATTATCGATAGTCCATATCTCGGAAACTATAAGAGATAATGCAATTTGGCAACCGGCAATGTAATTAGCATGCCGAATATTACTTGGAATGTGAATTGGAACGAAATCGCCAATAGGTAAGACCATTTTACAATTTGGGCCCAAGTTAGAAGCAGAGCCTAAGGTGTAAATTATCGATAGTCCATATCTCGGAAACTATAAGAGATAATGCAATTTGGCAACCGGCAATGTAATTAGCATGCCGAATATTTCTTGGAATGTGAATTGGAACGAAATCGCCAATAGATAAGACCATTTTACAATTTGGGCCCAAGTTAGAAGCACACTCTATGGTGTAAATTATCGATAGTCCATATCTCGGAAACTATAAGAGATAATGCAATTTGGCAACCGGCAATGTAATTAGCATGCCGAATATTACTTGGAATGTGAATTGGAACGAAATCGCCAATAGATAAGACCATTTTACAATTTGGGCCCAAGTTAGAAGCAGAGTCTATGGTGTAATTTATCGATAGTGCATATCTCGGAAACTATAAGAGATAATGCAATTTGGCAACCGGCAATGTAATTAGCATGCCGAATATTACTTGGAATGTGAATTGGAACGAAATTGCCAATAGATAAGTCCATTTTACAATTTGGGCCCAAGTTAGAAGCAGAGCCTAAGGTGTAAATTATCGATAGTCCATATCTCTGAAACTATAAGAGATAATGCAATTTTGCAACCGGCAATGTAATTAGCATGCCGAATATTACTTGGAATGTGAATTGGGACGAAATCGCCAATAGATAAGGCCATTTTACAATTTGGGCCCAAGTTAGAAGCAGAGCCTAATGTGTAAATTATCGATAGTCCATATCTCGGAAACTATAAGAGATAATGCAATTTGGCAACCGGCAATGTAATTAGCATGCCGAATATTACTTGGAATGTGAATTGGAACGAAATCGCCAATAGGTAAGACCATTTTACAATTTGGGCCCAAGTTAGAAGCAGAGCCTAAGGTGTAAATTATCGATAGTCCATATCTCGGAAACTATAAGAGATAATGCAATTTGGCAACCGGCAATGTAATTAGCATGCCGAATATTACTTGGAATGTGAATTGGAACGAAATCGCCAATAGATAAGACCATTTTACAATTAGGGTCGTCTATGGTGTAAATTATCGATAGTCCATATCTCGGAAACTATAAGAGATAATGCAATTTGGCAACCGGCAATGTAATTAGCATGCCGAATATTACTTGGAATGTGAATTGGAACGAAATCGCCAATAGATAAGGCCATTTTACAATTTGGGCCCAAGTTAGAAGCAGAGTCTATGGTGTAAATTATCGATAGTCCATATCTCGGAAACTATAAGAGATAATGCAATTTGGCAACCGGCAATGTAATTAGCATGCCGAATATTACTTGGAATGTGAATTGGAACGAAATTGCCAATAGATAAGACCATTTTACAATTTGGGCCCAAGTTAGAAGCAGAGCCTAAGGTGTAAATTATCGATAGTCCATATCTCTGAAACTATAAGAGATAATGCAATTTCGCAACCGGCAATGTAGTTAGCATGCCGAATATTACTTGGAATGTGAATTGGGACGAAATCGCCAATAGATAAGGCCATTTTACAATTTGGGCCCAAGTTAGAAGCAGAGCCTAATGTGTAAATTATCGATAGTCCATATCTCGGAAACTATAAGAGATAATGCAATTTGGCAACCGGCAATGTAATTAGCATGCCGAATATTACTTGGAATGTGAATTGGAACGAAATGGCCAATAGATAAGACCATTTTACAATTTGGGCCCAAGTTAGAAGCAGAGCCTAAGGTGTAAATTATCGATAGTCCATATCTCTGAAACTATAAGAGATAATGCAATTTCGCAACCGGCAATGTAATTAGCATGCCGAATATTACTTGGAATGTGAATTGGGACGAAATCGCCAATAGATAAGGCCATTTTACAATTTGGGCCCAAGTTAGAAGCAGAGCCTAAGGTGTAAATTATCGATTTTCCATATCTCGGAAACTATAAGAGATAATGCAATTTGGCAACCGGCAATGTAATTAGCATGCCGAATATTACTTGGAATGTGAATTGGAACGAAATCGCCAATAGATAAGACCATTTTACAATTTGGGCCCAAGTTAGAAGCAGAGCCTAAGGTGTAAATTATTGATAGTCCATATCTCGGAAACTATAAGAGATAATGCAATTTCGCAACCGGCAATGTAATTAGCATGCCGAATATTACTTGGAGTATGAATTGGAACGAAATCGCCAATAGATAAGACCATTTTACAATTTGGGCCCAAGTTAGAAGCAGAGCCTAAGGTGTAAATTATCGATAGTCCATATCTCGGAAACTATAAGAGATAATGCAATTTGGCAACCGGCAATGTAATTAGCATGCCGAATATTACTTGGAATGTGAATTGGAACGAAATCGCCAATAGATAAGACCATTTTACAATTTGGGCCCAAGTTAGAAGCAGAGCCTAAGGTGTAAATTATCGATAGTCCATATCTCGGAAACTATAAGAGATAATGCAATTTGGCAACCGGCAATGTAATTAGCATGCCGAATATTACTTGGAATGTGAATTGGAACGAAATCGCCAATAGATAAGACCATTTTACAATTTGGGCCCAAGTTAGAAGCAGAGCCTAAGGTGTAAATTATCGATAGTCCATATCTCGGAAACTATAAGAGATAATGCAATTTGGCAACCGGCAATGTAATTAGCATGCCGAATATTACTTGGAATGTGAATTGGAACGAAATCGCCAATAGATAAGACCATTTTACAATTTGGGCCCAAGTTAGAAGCAGAGCCTAAGGTGTAAATTATCGATAGTCCATATCTCGGGAACTATAAGAGATAATGCAATTTGGCAACGGGCAATGTAATTAGCATGCCGAATATTACTTGGAATGTGAATTGGAACGAAATCGCCAATAGATAAGACCATTTTACAATTTGGGCCCAAGTTAGAAGCAGAGCCTAAGGTGTAAATTATTGATAGTCTATATCTCGGAAACTATAAGAGATAATGCAATTTCGCAACCGGCAATGTAATTAGCATGAAGAATATCACTTGGAATGTGAATTGGGACGAAATCGCCAATAGATAAGACCATTTTACAATTTGGGCCCAAGTTAGAAGCAGAGCCTAAGTTGTAAATTATCGATAGTCCATATCTCGGAAACTATAAGAGATAATGCAATTTGGCAACCGGCAATGTAATTAGCATGCCGAATATTACTTGGAATGTGAATTGGAACGAAATCGCCAATAGATAAGACCATTTTACAATTTGGGCCCATGTTAGAAGCAGAGCCTAAGGTGTAAATTATCGATAGTCCATATCTCGGAAACTATAAGAGATAATGCAATTTGGCAACCGGCAATGTAATTAGCATGCCGAATACTACTTGGAATGTGAATTGGAACGAAATCGCCAATAGGTAAGACCATTTTACAATTTGGGCCCAAGTTAGAAGCAGAGCCTAAGGTGTAAATTGTCGATAGTCCATATCTCGGAAACTATAAGAGATAATTCAATTTGGCAACCGGCATTGTAATTAGCATGCCGAATATTACTTGGAATGTGAATTGGAACGAAATCGCCAATAGATAAGACCATTTTACAATTTGGACCCAAGTTAGAAGCAGAGCCTAATGTGTAAATTATCGATAGTCCATATCTCGGAAACTATAAGAGATAATGCAATTTGGCAACCGGCAATGTGATTAGCATGCCGAATATTACTTGGAATGTGAATTGGAACGAAATCGCCAATAGATAAGACCATTTTACAATTTGGGCCCAAGTTAGAAGCAGAGCCTAAGGTGTAAATTATCGATAGTCCATATCTCGGAAACTATAAGAGATAATGCAATTTGACAACCGGCAATGTAATTAGCATGCCGAATGTTACTTGGAATGTGAATTGGAACGAAATCGCCAATAGATAAGACCATTTTACAATTTGGGCCCAAGTTAGAAGCAGAGCCTAAGGTGAAAATTATCGATAGTCCATATCTCGGAAACTATAAGAGATAATGCAATTTGGCAACCGGCAATGTAATTAGCATGCCGAATATTACTTGGAATGTGAATTGGAACGAAATCGCCAATAGATAAGACCATTTTACAATTTGGGCCCAAGTTAGAAGCAGAGCCTAAGGTGTAAATTATCGATAGTCCATATCTCGGAAACTATAAGAGATAATGCAATTTGGCAACCGGCAATGTAATTAGCATGCCGAATATTACTTGGAATGTGAATTGGAACGAAATCGCCAATAGATAAGACCATTTTACAATTTGGGCCCAAGTTAGAAGCAGAGCCTAAGGTGTAAATTATTGATTGTCCATATCTCGGAAACTATAAGAGATAATACAATTTCGCAACCGGCAATGTAATTAGCATGCCGAATATTACTTGGAGTGTGAATTGGAACGAAATCGCCAATAGATAAGACCATTTTATAATTTGGGCCCAAGTTAGAAGCAGAGCCTAAGGTGTAAATTATCGATAGTCCATATCTCGGAAACTATAAGAGATAATGCAATTTGGCAACCGGCAATGTAATTAGCATGCCGAATATTACTTGGAATGTGAATTGGAACGAAATCGCCAATAGATAAGACCATTTTACAATTTGGGCCCAAGTTAGAAGCAGAGCCTAGGGTGTAAATTATCGATAGTCCATATCTCGGAAACTATAAGAGATAATGCAATTTGGCAACCGGCAATGTAATTAGCATGCCGAATATTACTTGGAGTGTGAATTGGAACGAAATCGCCAATAGATAAGACCATTTTACAATTTGGGCCCAAGTTAGAAGCAGAGCCTAAGGTGTAAATTATCGATAGTCCATATCTCGGAAACTATAAGAGATAATGCAATTTGGCAACCGGCAATGTAATTAGCATGCCGAATATTACTTGGAATGTGAATTGGAACGAAATCGCCAATAGATAAGACCATTTTACAATTTGGGCCCAAGTTAGAAGCAGAGCCTAAGGTGTAAATTATCGATAGTCCATATCTCGGAAACTATAAGAGATAATGCAGTTTGGCAACCGGCAATGTAATTAGCATGCCGAATATAACTTGGAATGTGAATTGGAACGAAATCGCCAATAGATAAGACCATTTTACAATTTGGGCCCAAGTTAGAAGCAGAGCCTAAGGTGTAAATTATCGATAGTCCATATCTCGGAAACTATAAGAGATAATGCAATTTGGCAACCGGCAATGTAATTAGCATGCCGAATATTACTTGGAATGTGAATTGGAACGAAATCGCCAATAGATAAGACCATTTTACAATTTGGGCCCAAGTTAGAAGCAGAGCCTAAGGTGTAAATTATCGATAGTCCATATCTCGGAAACTATAAGAGATAATGCAATTTGGCAACCGGCAATGTAATTAGCATACCGAATACTACTTGGAATGTGAATTGGAACGAAATCGCCAATAGGTAAGACCATTTTACAATTTGGGCCCAAGTTAGAAGCAGAGCCTAAGGTGTAAATTGTCGATAGTCCATATCTCGGAAACTATAAGAGATAATTCAGTTTGGCAACCGGCATTGTAATTAGCATGCCGAATATTACTTGGAATGTGAATTGGAACGAAATCGCCAATAGATAAGACCATTTTACAATTTGGACCCAAGTTAGAAGCAGAGCCTAATGTGTAAATTATCGATAGTCCATATCTCGGAAACTATAAGAGATAATGCAATTTGGCAACCGGCAATGTAATTAGCATGCCGAATATTACTTGGAATGTGAATTGGAACGAAATCGCCAATAGATAAGACCATTTTACTATTTGGGCCCAAGTTAGAAGCAGAGCCTAAGGTGTAAATTATCGATAGTCCATATCTCGGAAACTATAAGAGATAATGCAATTTGACAACCGGCAATGTAATTAGCATGCCGAATATTACTTGGAATGTGAATTGGAACGAAATCGCCAATAGATAAGACCATTTTACAATTTGGGCCCAAGTTAGAAGCAGAGCCTAAGGTGTAAATTATCGATAGTCCATATCTCGGAAACTATAAGAGATAATGCAATTTGGCAACCGGCAATGTAATTAGCATGCCGAATATTACTTGGAATGTGAATTGGAACGAAATCGCCAATAGATAAGACCATTTTACAATTTGGGCCCAAGTTAGAAGCAGAGCCTAAGGTGTAAATTATCGATAGTCCATATCTCGGAAACTATAAGAGATAATGCAATTTGGCAACCGGCAATGTAATTAGCATGCCGAATATTACTTGAATGTGAATTGGAACGAAATCGCCAATAGATAAGACCATTTTACAATTTGGGCCCAAGTTAGAAGCAGAGCCTAAGGTGTAAATTATTGATAGTCCATATCTCGGAAACTATAAGAGATAATACAATTTCGCAACCGGCAATGTAATTAGCATGCCGAATATTACTTGGAGTGTGAATTGGAACGAAATCGCCAATAGATAAGACCATTTTATAATTTGGGCCCAAGTTAGAAGCAGAGCTTAAGGTGTAAATTATCGATAGTCCATATCTCGGAAACTATAAGAGATAATGCAATTTGACAACCGGCAATGTAATTAGCATGCCGAATATTACTTGGAATGTGAATTGGAACGAAATCGCCAATAGATAAGACCATTTTACAATTTGGGCCCAAGTTAGAAGCAGAGCCTAGGGTGTAAATTATCGATAGTCCATATCTCGGAAACTATAAGAGATAA
Organism: Rhynchophorus ferrugineus; assembly: GCF_030347505.1. Lineage (NCBI taxonomy): Eukaryota > Metazoa > Arthropoda > Insecta > Coleoptera > Curculionidae > Rhynchophorus > Rhynchophorus ferrugineus. The sequence continues at coordinate 180,589 of NW_027472891.1, forward strand.
TGCAATTTGGCAAACGGCAATGTAATTAGCATGCCGAATATTACTTGGAGTGTGAATTGGAACGAAATCGCCAATAGATAAGACCATTTTACAATTTGGGCCCAAGTTAGAAGCAGAGCCTAAGGTGTAAATTATCGATAGTCCATATCTCGGAAACTATAAGAGATAATGCAATTTGGCAACCGGCAATGTAATTAGCATGCCGAATATTACTTGGAATGTGAATTGGAACGAAATCGCCAATAGATAAGACCATTTTACAATTTGGGCCCAAGTTAGAAGCAGAGCCTAAGGTGTAAATTATCGATAGTCCATATCTCGGAAACTATAAGAGATAATGCAATTTGGCAACCGGCAATGTATTTAGCATGCCGAATATAACTTGGAATGTGAATTGGAACGAAATCGCCAATAGATAAGACCATTTTACAATTTGGGCCCAAGTTAGAAGCAGAGCCTAAGGTGTAAATTATCGATAGTCCATATCTCGGAAACTATAAGAGATAATGCAATTTGGCAACCGGCAATGTAATTAGCATGCCGAATATTACTTGGAATGTGAATTGGAACGAAATCGCCAATAGATAAGACCATTTTACAATTTGGGCCCAAGTTAGAAGCAGAGCCTAAGGTGTAAATTATCGATAGTCCATATCTCGGAAACTATAAGAGATAATGCAATTTGGCAACCGGCAATATAATTAGCATGCCGAATATTACTTGGAATGTGAATTGGAACGAAATCGCCAATAGATAAGACCATTTTACAATTTGGGCCCAGGTTAGAAGCAGAGCCTAAGGTGTAAATTATTGATAGTCCATATCTCGGAAACTATAAGAGATAATGCAATTTCGCAACCGGTAATGTAATTAGCATGCCGAATATCACTTGGAATGTGAATTGGGACGAAATCGCCAATAGATAAGACCATTTTACAATTTGGGCCAAGTTAGAAACAGAGCCTAAGGTGTAAATTATCGATAGTCCATATCTCGGAAACTATAAGAGATAATGCAATTTGGCAACCGGCAATGTAATTAGCATGCCGAATATTACTTGGAATGTGAATTGGAACGAAATCGCCAATAGATAAGACCATTTTACAATTTGGGCCCAAGTTAGAAGCAGAGCCTAAGGTGTAAATTATTGATAGTCCATATCTCGGAAACTATAAGAGATAATGCAATTTCGCAACCGGCAATGTAATTAGCATGCCGAATATTACTTGGAGTGTGAATTGGAACGAAATCGCCAATAGGTAAGACCATTTTACAATTTGGGCCCAAGTTAGAAGCAGAGCCTAAGGTGTAAATTATCGATAGTCCATATCTCGGAAACTATAAGAGATAATGCAATTTGGCAACCGGCAATGTAATTAGCATGCCGAATATTACTTGGAATGTGAATTGGAACGAAATCGCCAATAGATAAGACCATTTTACAATTTGGGCCCAAGTTAGAAGCAGAGCCTAAGGTGTAAATTATCGATAGTCCATATCTCGGAAACTATAAGAGATAATGCAATTTGGCAACCGGCAATGTAATTAGCATGCCGAATATTACTTGGAATGTGAATTGGAACGAAATCGCCAATAGATAAGACCATTTTACAATTTGGGCCCAAGTTAGAAGCAGAGCCTAAGGTGTAAATTATCGATAGTCCATATCTCGGAAACTATAAGAGATAATGCAATTTGGCAACCGGCAATGTAATTAGCATGCCGAATATTACTTGGAATGTGAATTGCAACGAAATCGCCAATAGATAAGACCATTTTACAATTTGGGCCCAAGTTAGAAGCAGAGCCTAAGGTGTAAATTATCGATAGTCCATATCTCGGAAACTATAAGAGATAATGCAATTTGGCAACCGGCAATGTAATTAGCATGCCGAATATTACTTGGAATGTGAATTGGAACGAAATCGCCAATAGATAAGACCATTTTACAATTTGGGCCCAAGTTAGAAGCAGAGCCTAAGGTGTAAATTATTGATAGTCCATATCTCGGAAACTATAAGAGATAATGCAATTTCGAAACCGGCAATGTAAGTAGCATGCCGAATATCACTTGGAATGTGAATTGGGACGAAATCGCCAATAGATAAAGACCATTTTACAATTTGGGCCCAAGTTAGAAGCAGAGCCTAAGGTGTAAATTATCGATAGTCCATATCTCGGAAACTATAAGAGATAATGCAATTTGGCAACCGGCAATGTAATTAGCATGCCGAATGTTACTTGGAATGTGAATTGGAACGAAATCGCCAATAGATAAGACCATTTTACAATTTGGGACCAAGTTAGAAGCAGAGCCTAAGGTGTAAATTATCGATAGTCCATATCTCGGAAACTATAAGAGATAATGCAATTTGGCAACCGGCAATGTAATTAGCATGCCGAATATTACTTGGAATGTGAATTGGAACGAAATCGCCAATAGATAAGACCATTTTACAATTTGGGCCCAAGTTAGAAGCAGAGCCTAAGGTGTAAATTATCGATAGTCCATATCTCGGAAACTATAAGAGATAATGCAATTTGGCAACCGGCAATGTAATTAGCATGCCGAATGTTACTTGGAATGTGAATTGGAACGAAATCGCCAATAGATAAGACCATTTTACAATTTGGGACCAAGTTAGAAGCAGAGCCTAAGGTGTAAATTATCGATAGTCCATATCTCGGAAACTATAAGAGATAATGCAATTTGGCAACCGGCAATGTAATTAGCATGCCGAATATTACTTGGAATGTGAATTGGTACGAAATCGCCAATAGATAAGACCATTTTACAATTTGGGCCCAAGTTAGAAGCAGAGCCTAAGGTGTAAATTATTGATAGTCCATATCTCGGAAACTATAAGAGATAATAAAATTTCGCAACCGGCAATGTAATTAGCATGCCGGATATTACTTGGAGTGTGAATTGGAACGAAATCGCCAATAGATAAGACCATTTTACAATTTGGGCCCAAGTTAGAAGCAGAGCCTAAGGTGTAAATTATCGATAGTCCATATCTCGGAAACTATAAGAGATAATGCAATTTGGCAACCGGCAATGTAATTAGCATGCCGAATATTACTTGGAATGTGAATTGGAACGAAATCGCCAATAGATAAGACCATTTTACAATTTGGGCCCAAGTTAGAAGCAGAGCCTAAGGTGTAAATTATCGATAGTCCATATCTCGGAAACTATAAGAGATAATGCAATTTGGCAACCGGCAATGTAATTAGCATGCCGAATATTACTTGGAGTGTGAATTGGAACGAAATCGCCAATAGATAAGACCATTTTACAATTTGGGCCCAAGTTAGAAGCAGAGCCTAAGGTGTAAATTATCGATAGTCCATATCTCGGAAACTATAAGAGATAATGCAATTTGGCAACCGGCAATGTAATTAGCATGCCGAATATTACTTGGAATGTGAATTGGAACGAAATCGCCAATAGATAAGACCATTTTACAATTTGGGCCCAAGTTAGAAGCAGAGCCTAAGGTATAAATTATCGATAGTCCATATCTCGGAAACTATAAGAGATAATGCAATTTGGCAACCGGCAATGTAATTAGCATGCCGAATATAACTTGGAATGTGAATTGGAACGAAATCGCCAATAGATAAGACCATTTTACAATTTGGGCCCAAGTTAGAAGCAGAGCCTAAGGTGTAAATTATCGATAGTCCATATCTCGGAAACTATAAGAGATAATGCAATTTGGCAACCGGCAATGTAATTAGCATGCCGAATATTACTTGGAATGTGAATTGGAACGAAATCGCCAATAGATAAGACCATTTTACAATTTGGGCCCAAGTTAGAAGCAGAGCCTAAGGTGTAAATTATTGATAGTCCATATCTCGGAAACTATAAGAGATAATGCAATTTCGCAACCGGCAATGTAATTAGCATGCCGAATATTACTTGGAGTGTGAATTGGAACGAAATCGCCAATAGGTAAGACCATTTTACAATTTGGGCCCAAGTTAGAAGCAGAGCCTAAGGTGTAAATTATCGATAGTCCATATCTCGGAAACTATAAGAGATAATGCAATTTGGCAACCGGCAATGTAATTAGCATGCCGAATATTACTTGGAATGTGAATTGGAACGAAATCGCCAATAGATAAGACCATTTTACAATTTGGGCCCAAGTTAGAAGCAGAGCCTAAGGTGTAAATTATCGATAGTCCATATCTCGGAAACTATAAGAGATAATGCAATTTGGCAACCGGCAATGTAATTAGCATGCCGAATATTACTTGGAATGTGAATTGGAACGAAATCGCCAATAGATAAGACCATTTTACAATTTGGGCCCAAGTTAGAAGCAGAGCCTAAGGTGTAAATTATCGATAGTCCATATCTCGGAAACTATAAGAGATAATGCAATTTGGCAACCGGCAATGTAATTAGCATGCCGAATATTACTTGGAATGTGAATTGCAACGAAATCGCCAATAGATAAGACCATTTTACAATTTGGGCCCAAGTTAGAAGCAGAGCCTAAGGTGTAAATTATCGATAGTCCATATCTCGGAAACTATAAGAGATAATGCAATTTGGCAACCGGCAATGTAATTAGCATGCCGAATATTACTTGGAATGTGAATTGGAACGAAATCGCCAATAGATAAGACCATTTTACAATTTGGGCCCAAGTTAGAAGCAGAGCCTAAGGTGTAAATTATTGATAGTCCATATCTCGGAAACTATAAGAGATAATGCAATTTCGAAACCGGCAATGTAAGTAGCATGCCGAATATCACTTGGAATGTGAATTGGGACGAAATCGCCAATAGATAAGACCATTTTACAATTTGGGCCCAAGTTAGAAGCAGAGCCTAAGGTGTAAATTATCGATAGTCCATATCTCGGAAACTATAAGAGATAATGCAATTTGGCAACCGGCAATGTAATTAGCATGCCGAATGTTACTTGGAATGTGAATTGGAACGAAATCGCCAATAGATAAGACCATTTTACAATTTGGGACCAAGTTAGAAGCAGAGCCTAAGGTGTAAATTATCGATAGTCCATATCTCGGAAACTATAAGAGATAATGCAATTTGGCAACCGGCAATGTAATTAGCATGCCGAATATTACTTGGAATGTGAATTGGAACGAAATCGCCAATAGATAAGACCATTTTACAATTTGGGCCCAAGTTAGAAGCAGAGCCTAAGGTGTAAATTATCGATAGTCCATATCTCGGAAACTATAAGAGATAATGCAATTTGGCAACCGGCAATGTAATTAGCATGCCGAATGTTACTTGGAATGTGAATTGGAACGAAATCGCCAATAGATAAGACCATTTTACAATTTGGGACCAAGTTAGAAGCAGAGCCTAAGGTGTAAATTATCGATAGTCCATATCTCGGAAACTATAAGAGATAATGCAATTTGGCAACCGGCAATGTAATTAGCATGCCGAATATTACTTGGAATGTGAATTGGTACGAAATCGCCAATAGATAAGACCATTTTACAATTTGGGCCCAAGTTAGAAGCAGAGCCTAAGGTGTAAATTATTGATAGTCCATATCTCGGAAACTATAAGAGATAATAAAATTTCGCAACCGGCAATGTAATTAGCATGCCGGATATTACTTGGAGTGTGAATTGGAACGAAATCGCCAATAGATAAGACCATTTTACAATTTGGGCCCAAGTTAGAAGCAGAGCCTAAGGTGTAAATTATC